>NC_136273.1:33765148-33830148 GCF_964187855.1 Myxine glutinosa
AAAAGAGAGTTATATAAGAAACACATCCGCAAATCCAATCAAGAAGGAGATGTGGGATACACTCCAATTACCCCTTTAATGGGGAGATTGAAAACGCTGATGAAGCATTTAAGGGACAAACAAAAATAAGATTGTTTCGCTTTAAAGAACCAGCACCAATATGAATCATTGAGGCAATTGATATGGTTAAACTGGCTATTTAAACTAATTAAAAACACATTTAGTGAAATGAATACTTTTAAGTTTTTTTGAGAGGAAAAATGAATATGACAAGAGAAGGTGATGAAGAAACACCCCATATGAGAACAAACCCTCACTTTATCACAACATTCCAAGACTTCTTAGTTTGTGATGCCTGTGATGAACTCCATCGACAATAACTAAATGTTGATAATAGTGTGGTAGGTACTGGATTTGTTATTGAAAAAATCATTATTTTAGATATATACATCTTAAAATCAGACTCTTTATTCTTCTTCCAACAAAGATTTACCAATATAAATAAAGCTTAAAAAGGCGGTTGTTAATTAATTAAAGCATTGACAAAAAATGCTTTCTATGGTCTGCTCTTGCTCACATACATCCTCCAAAATGGAATCCTGAAAGACTGTCTTGTAGGAGTTGCGGGCAACGAGAGGTTAAAAACTTCTTGACTTGTTCAACGCTCCTTTATTTCCAAAGACTTATTTCCCGACCGGAACTCCTCTCTTTTTATATCCCCCATCACTTCCGCCCGATCCTCTTAAAGTGGCGTGGCACCAACAACCGAGCGCCCGCCACGCCCATACCGTCAATAGTCCCACTGGTCCCGTGCTAGTGAATTACGGACACCTCTATGGGTATCCCCCACATGCGCCCCCACAGAATTCACTCGAACTGGCAATGTCAGTTGTTGGGGGGCCTTAACCACCCAGTCGAAACGACCCCTGATGACCCGAGCAGGGACTGTTAGAGGCTTGGTAGTAGGCGGGCCAACCGGGGGCTTACCCGACGGGGGACAGCCCCTCCGTTGGGGTTGGGCCAACCGAGGGGGCTGGTCTCAGTCCAAGTGAGCCAGCTTGAGGCGGTCCACCGAAAGGTGGTCCGGTTTGCCACCCATCTCGACCACGAAGGACTTGTCCCCGGTCTCCAAAACACGGAAAGGCCCGTCATAAGGCGGCTGAAGCGCCCCCGGTGTGCGTCATGGTGAACAAAGACGTACTCTGCTGTACATAGATCCGGTGGGACGTGGGACTGAGGCAAACTATGTTGAGATGTGGACACCGGTGCAAACATCTTGGCAATCTCCCGGAGAACCGACCGCTGACAAGCGACGGACCAGGGGCTTGTGGCGTCAGGAATGAAATCCCCGGGAACCCGCAGCGGCTGGCCACAGACGAGCTCAGTGGATGAGGACTGGAGGTCTTCCTTAGGGGCTCTCCTGAGGCCCAACATGACCCACAGGAGTCTGTCGGCCCAACTGTCACCCCCTAGGCTGGCCCTGAGAGCAGCTTTCATAGAGCGATGGAACCTCTCACACAATCAATTAGTCTGGGGATGATATGCAGTCGTACGATGGAGCTTTACCCCCAACCCCTGGGCAACAGCACCCCAGAGCTCTGAAGTGAACTGGGGCCCCCTGTCTGAAGAGATGTCCGAGGGGGCACCAAAACGGGCAACCCAAGTGCCGATGAACGCCCGGGCCACATCGGCAGACGTCGTAGATGTAAGCGGGATGGCCTCTGGCCACCTGGTGGTCCTATCGACCATCGTGAGGAGGTGGGTGAATCCCTGCGAGAGGGGAAGGGGCCCCACCAGGTCCACGTTAACATGGTCAAACCGTCGCTCGGGCACTGGGAATGTCGCCAACGGGGCCTGGGTATGGCGATGCACCTTTGAGCGTTGGCACTCGATGCAGGTGTTGGCCCAGTCGCGCATATCCTTCCTGAGCCCGTGCCAAAACGAACTTCACCGCCACCAACTTTTGCGATTCCTTCCTGCCCGGGTGAGAAAGACCGTGGACTGCAATGAACACCAGCCGTCTCCAGCCGGTGGGTACGATGGGGCGAGGCTCGGAGATGAAGCATGTGCTCCGTCCTGGAAGCGCTGGCGATGAGAACATCATCCAGATAGACAAACAGAAACGGCAAGTCCTGTAACACGCTGTCCATCAGGCGCTGGAAAGCCTGGGCCGCGTTCTTGAGTTGTTCGTTTTTACAATAGTCTGCACTATATATCGCTTCTCTTTTATTGTTATTTTACTTCCTGCTGTCTCTGCTAGAAAAGCATCAAATAAATCAGGGAATTTATAATAACATATTTTCTTTATCGTTGTATCAATATTGTTACCCCGTGCACATGAAGCGAAAAGCAGGGTTAATCAATTGGTTCACTTCTGTCTGTCTGTCTGTCTGTCTGTCCTGTCTACAAACGTCAGTTTATGATTCAAGAACAACTTGATTTCAATTGAATGTTATATTTTGAACACGAATCAGAACATGAATCGGAAAACAAACCTGTAGTGCGGCAGGTCTTTGGCTTCAATCAATCCTGATTGCGCATGCGCAGAGAGGAGTCCGTTTTATTACTCTGTCTACCTGTCTGGCAGTGAAAAACAATTGAAAATCATTCCAAACAGGAACCGTCCTGTTTTTAAGGATGTATTAAAGGAAAAATGACAAAACAACCATTGGAATTAATCAGTGATATAGATATGCTTATGATGATAGAGAACGCTAAAAGAGACGGAATATCACAAACTTGTTCGAAGAGATATGCCAAAGCAAACAACAAATATCTTCCTAACTATGATGCTTAAAAAGATAGTTCTTACTTTATGTATTATGATGCTAACAATTTGTATGGATGGCTTTGTCTCAATCTTTACTGTGTGGAAAACTCAAATGGGTAAAAGAGAAAGATTCTGAAAAAGTTATTTAAACATCATAATCTCTTCTCAAAAATAATTGGATAAAGCAGAAATTGGGTATTATTTTGAGGTTGTTTGAAATATCCAGAAGAATTCCACAACAAACATAAAGACCTGCCATATGCGCCTGATAAAGTCTGAGAAAGGAATGGCTTTGCGGTTATCAACAATCATTTATTACTACGAGGGAGATACCCGTGCTACACACGGGTGGGAGGCCAGAAGCAAACAGGCAATGCAGATACCGCGAATGCTAAAGCATGAAACCAAAAAATTCCACATTCCTGTAGCACCTTCAGTCGCACGTCAGACATGGACAGCAAGTTCGTGAAGGACTTCCATGAAAAACGTACCTGTTCGCAAACAAACGGGTACGTTCACGGAGAGAAACATCGATCGTGGGACCGTGGTGAATCTGCATATGGCGATCCGCGAAGGTCACGTTCAGAAAATAGAAACCATCACAGCATGTCGTCATTCACTTGACCTCGATATCTCTTTTTAAATTCCAAACAACATATCTCCAATCACAAATTAATCACAAAATAAACTTTTAACAACATTGTTAATGTTTCCTTCATTGGAAAAACTTCCAAATCAATAGTTAAAAGGATTTTGAGCCGATAGCTGTTACGGCCTTGGTAAGATCGATGGAAACAGCAATCTGTTAGCGTATTCACTGCCCAAATAGCTATGTGGAATTCTCTCATGTAGAGATTAAATGGCGTTTGAACTTTGGCAGTGGTCATTATTTACTTTTAATGATCTTTATATACGAATCAAAAAGAAGATAATTGGTTTTGGGTCGTCCTTTCCGCATATCTTGTGGGATTGTGAGTTGGAGAGACGGCCGTGATGGCGGGGAGCGATTTGGAATTCTCTCAAGCAGGGATTCAACCCGTGTCCTTGTAAAAGGTCTTTGGCCAAGGTCACCGAGTCTGATCGGTGCAGCCGTTTGTGCGGCACACGGGAAAGCAACATCGTCATGAGAACAATGAACGTCATGCGAACACGAATGTTGTGCGGGAGTCCAAAGCTGAGAATGCTGGAGACTAAAGCTGAAATTGCGAAAACTAAATAGCCTATTTTACTCCCGGAGATCCCAGGATTTATCCACCCAAAATATCGTTGAGATCGGTTCAGCAGTTTTTACGGTACCTACGAACAGACAGAGAGACAGACGGTTGGACATTTGGTGAAATAGTAAGATGAGCAGGAAACCAGCAGAAAAATTACTTACTACATTATATGATAAAAGGAATTATGTTTTCCATCAAATGAATTTAAGACAATATTTATCTGCTGGGTTGAGAGTAAAAAAATTCATAGAATTTTAAAGTTTAAACAAAGTCATTGGTTAAAGACCAATATTGATTTTAATACAAAAAGGAGGACGGAAGCAAAAACAGATTTTGAGAAGGCCTTTTTAAAATTGCTGAATAATGCTGTATTTGGAAGAAAGAAAAAAACTATGGGTAATGTTACGAATAGACAAACATAAGACTTGCTACATCTTGGAAACATCAAACAAGCATCTAAATTAATTAATAAACCACGTTTTCAAAGAGTGAAGGTGTTTTCAGAGAACTTTTGTGCTGTTCATGATTGTGAATAAAGAGAGTATTGAAATGGATATACGTACTTTTAATATGGGAACATCAATTCTTGAGTTGTCAAAGTTGTTAATGTATGACTACTTTTACAACAACTTAAAGAAGAAATATATGGATGGAGTTAATCTACTCTATATGGATACAGACAGTTTTATTTTCAAAATCAATGTGGAAGATATTTATTAGAATATGTCTGAGGATGTTGATATTTATGATACAAGCAATTATAAATCAGATATCAAACTATTCTCCACAAAGAATAAAAAGGTTATTGCAAAGTTTAAAGATGAATTGGGTGGAAAGATAATTATGAGTGAATTTGTGGGATTGAGAGCAAAGCCTTATGCTTATAAATATATTGATAATAATATTGAAAAGAGTGATAAAAATTTAAAAGGGGTAAAGAAAAATGTAATCAAAGAAACAATAAACTTTGAACATTATTACAGCTGTTTAACCTTTAAGAAAGAAGAGTATAGAAAATGAATACAATAAAAAGTTATAAACTTCAATTATATATAGAGGAGGTAAATAAGAAGGCATTTGGGGCTTTTGATGATGAGGTTTATTTTCGAAAATGGAATTGACAGCCTCCCTAATGGATATATAGATATTTAAAGGATAAGTTTTAATAAGGATTAATAAAAAAAATGGGTTGATGGGGTTTTACTGTGATATAAATGATAGAACCAAGCAATAACTAAACCAAAGAGTGCAGACAATCACAGCCTTGGTATTAAAATGGAAACATAACGAATGTGGTAAATATCAAAAAATTATTATTGAAGAGATAACCAAAGCAAGCCTAAACAAGAAAGAGCAGTCAAAGACTGCAGACCCGTGCCAGGACGTGTTTTCAGTGTTCTTTTTAAGGCTTTTGTGTTAAAACAAACAAGGTGGCCGAACCACATGACCGATAACATCATCGTTATTTTTTCTCTTCACCAATTTATCCCTAGATGATGCTCAATAAATTTCATCTTGATCGGAAGAAGTTTCGTGCCTGTCGAATTATGACGTCATAATGGAGGCACCTATGACATCATCATTAACATATTGTTACAGACGCGGCTTAGATGTTATTTACCGAGCGGTTTGGTATGACCACGTCTGCACAAGTTACCCGATTATACCCGAACGTTGACTAATCGCGCTACGCTAGATCAATGAAGGAAAAGACACACGGCTGGGATTAAAATGACACGACACCAGGGATACGGTTCTCAAGACCTCCGGAGGAGATTATATTAGTGCGGAAGGTTCAGATTACAGGGACGAGAGGTACAGCATAGTAAGATAGGCACTTAGACACACTCTTATATTAACCCCAACAGACGACAGATAAACGGGACAAAAGGCTGACTCACACGGGGATTGATGGCAAGGAAAGCGGGTATCGATGGCTCAAGGTGCACTCTTGGCTCAAGGACAGGGTACTGTACGGTCCAGTAGATGCAGGGAGGTCACAGCGCTCGAGGTGGCGTCTTGTCGTCTCAAGCTGGGGGCGCATCTCACGTCACGTCCGGTACGTGGCCGCGTATATCCGGCGGGGAGTGACACGCCCTCGGCTCGTTAGCTCCGCCCCAGCTGGAATCGGCACGTTGCTTCTCATTGGGTGCGTGCGGGGGGGGGGGGGGGGGTTACCGGCTCCGCCCTTGACGAGGGGCTGACAAGGAGCCCCTTCGTGGTAACCCCGCCGGAGCGCATCGTCAATGGCGGCTAACCGAGCCGGTGTGAGGACGCACACTCCCCCGCGCAGCGCCGTTGTTGTAGTTGTTGTTTGTAGTTGTAGTTGTTGTTGTTGTTTGGGGAAGAAGACAGGAGGAGGCATGGGAAGGTCCTAAACTCACTACTGGTGCCATATAATCACATTCTGGTGCAACGAAGAGTCAGAATTAATGGAAACGAGTCCTTAACTGACATAGACTAAGAATAACTAGCAAGATGTCCGAAAGTTGTCTACGTGAGATGCGGTGGACCTGGGCACGACATTTAATGGGGGAAAAAGGGGAAGGTCGGTTCTACAGAGTGTTGTTTACAGACAATGGGACTAGGGAATGGGGGATTGGGGATAGTTGGGGAGTATTGGGGAAATAGGGGAGTATTTACAAGCGGATATTGAGGCCAAGTCCCATATCCGCAACATTGCACCCTTCTCTACCCTCGGGGCGTCCCGACCCGATAAATTTTTACCTACTTTAGTGTGGCACTCAGATGTAGTTCCCTCTACTATTAACTCTACCCTGAGTGCGACAGTTTTACAGATGTTCACAAATGAGTAAATATGTCCCCCTGCGACGTTGCACCCTTCTCCTCACAGAAACACACCCACAGGATAACCGAATCCGGAAAGAATTCGCAAACTAAACATACAGCCGGTAGGGAGCATTATTTACAAGACTACGCTGATATTTACACTACGATCCAGGACCTGTTTTTGGAGGAACACATGCAGATGTTATGCATGGAGAGAGCACGCATGCCAGCATCGATACACCAACCCACGAGTGCTCTGTGGCCTACGGCCTTTAATAACGTGCAGAGCACCCTTTCCCAGCACGAAAAGCACCACCCCATAACACAGTCAGCACCATCCGGTGCACCAATAAAGTGTTTATGAATCACCGGTGGTGTCACAGCCGGCCGATGTTCTGCCGCTGGTCTTGCCTTCGTGTGGTGCACTTGGCCTTCTTACTTCTTTCAAAAATAAAGAAAGGCGCCAACCGCGTCCATTTCTTTATTGTGGCCTTCAGGGGGCCAACTAAGAGTGGTTCACCTGTTTGGCATAGGTGCCACGTTGACCCATAGGTCCATCCATGGGTGGTGCTTGGCCGCAAAAGAACTGCGGTCCATTGTGGGTGGCCACAAACATTGCGGTCCATATGGTGTATCGATCCAAGCAGCAAGCAGCGAAAGTGCAGGCCCACAACTGCGAAGCCAGCACCTCTCTCTCCTCTCTCTCTACCCCAAAGCCAGATCCTCGGAGGTGGGAGACAAAAGAAGCAGACAAGTGAGTAAGGTGGTAAGGGCGCAAAAGTGCACGCAATATAAGGTAATGCACACTGGGGGCACATGGGAACCAGGTGAGACAGGTACGTTCCTATCGTACGCTCCCCCCCCCCCCCACCAGGTAACCTACATGGCCCCTCCCTTACCCCTTACTGTATCCACAAAACACAACACTACCCATAAACATCTACTTTACAAATCAACAAACATCCCTACTGTCTTCCCCGTTCCTCCCATATACCAAATTCGTCTTCTCTCCCTCCTAACCAATCAAATTTGCCATTTTCAACTCAACATCATAATTTGCCATCTCCAACTCAACATCATAATTTGCCATTACCAATTCATCATCAGTCCCTCCTAGGGAGGGAGAGATGGAATCACCCCAATGTCTCATCCACGTCGTGATGCGTCTCACAAATCCACAGCAATCCTCATTTCCTGCACAGAACAAAGAAAACACAGGTGTGGAGTCATCATCATCACCACAGGCAAGTGGCTGCGTATGGTGCGACAGGTTCATCAATCCTAACTATTTCCTAAATGACTTTAACAACTTTACACTACCCGGGGTCTTTCTCCGGCCAAACCATTGGCCCTCTTACTCTATGGGTTCTAAAAACCAATTCCCATTGGCCAAACTGTGGTGCTCTTCAATTTGGGGTCTCACTCCCCCGATTCATCTCCCGGTGCCCTCGCACAATTTCTGGGCTGTGGCGTGTACCTCTCCCAGCGGGTCTACCCACCTGCACACCTCCACCACTGCAGTTGCCTCCGAGCTTACCTGCTCCTTACCCTAACCTAACTACCTGGGGAAGGCCCTCTGGCGCTCTCCCCACTCGGTGCCCTCTCTGGCACTGGGCTACCCGATCCACCCCCGGGATCCTCAGGCACCCACTCACAACTACCGGCTCCCAGAGCCCACCTGCGGCCTCACCTGGCCGACATCCTCACAGTGGTGGAGTGCCCAACCAACTACACACACTAACAGGCTACACACCCAGCCATTTCCACAACACTAATGCACCCATCCACAATACCATTCTGCAACCGCACCACAAATGCCAATATCCAACCACAATTTACCTATACCCTCTACCTAACACTTACACTACCCGCCCCGGGTACTCGTGAAAGGGGTCCACTCTTCCCCCATTCACACCTTCGCACCATGCACACCACTCCGTACCACTTACTCCCACTCTCTCCACACACCTGTACTTGCACACCTGTGCTCTCATTCTTGGTGCTGCCTGCACCCTTCTCTCCCCAAGCGCATTCGCGCTGATCCACACACTCATTACTCACACACTGCTCCACACACCTGTCCAGTTGCACACCTGTGCAATCACACCTGTTCCATCCTCACACACACGGCATCATCTCAGCTAACTACTCCCTTCTGAAACTTGCGCTTCCCAGTCGTCCCTTTAAACTATTGCGCTCCCACGTCATTATCATCCATACTAATCTACCTGCGTCCCCACTACAGGTATCAGTCACTAACTAAACTTAACGTCACCTAATGTCATCTTCGCTAGATCCCTACAATATAACCTAACCCACCCGGGCTAGTTTTCACTGCCATACACCCCATAATCTAGTGCGCATTTGCCCCCATGGGAAGGGTGGCAGGGATGCCACCCTTACCCACTGGGCCCATCGCTCCTACCAATTTTGCACATCAAATTTCAACAAATTAAAAATTTGCCAATCACTACCCATCATCTGCCAATCACTACTGCCAATCCCTTGCCAATCATCAAATTTTGTTTTTCTCTAATTTTGGGTCCAAAACACTAACCTCATCACCCAGTCTACTCACTAATACCTCTCGGTGCGCCAATCCCTGTCCAAAGCCCGGCTTCGTAAAGCCAAGCCATGAATGCGGGTTGTTCTGTGCCAGCGGCTGGATGCGTCCGGCACTCGGTGCAGGGACGGGGGCTTACCCGGGCCGAGATCCCACGCACCACCTCGGCGTGGAGCCATCCCATGTCCCGATCTCGACCTGCCGGACTGCCTCAACAAAAAGTGGTCGCCATGACGACCCTTTCTATCGGGCTGCCCGCTCCGCCTAGTGGAGCACGGACGCGGCCGTTCAAAGCGAGGCCCGGCACGCACCGAGGGCCCGATTCGGCTATAAGTCGTTCTAAACTCTACCCCGTCTAACGTCGATGCTTCACCTGGACGCTTACACCCCGCAGCCCGTTCCTTGCTCACACATCCAGCCGTTCCCATGCTACCTTTCCTTACACACCCAGGTACACCCATTCCACTCACAGCCTTGGTCACACACCTGACCACAGAACACTTTGGCACACATTCGTTGGTCGCACACCTCACCAAAACACCTCTTCGCGCCCCCTCCTCAGTCACCTCCTCTGTGACAATCACAGGTGTGCTCTCATTCGCACACCCAACCACGTGCCTCACCACCAACTCCAGCGTGCATTCCCACTCACGCTCTACCATTCCAGGTGTGCATCCTTCCATCCCAGGTGTACATCCTCGCTCACCTGTCACAACCAACTCACTCTCCTTGTCACTCTCAATACTCTCACCTCCACTCTTGACCACGCACTCACCCTTACTCTTGACAGCACACTCTTTCCCCATGCACCTGTCCGTCACACACCTTTCTCGCGCACACTCTCCCGTCACACCCTCTGTAACACTCACCACACCACGCTTCCATGTGCTCCCTCGCACACGCGCTACGACCGACTCACTCTCGCCAGCACCCTCACTCCTTGGCACGCACTTTTTCCTCACACACCCCAGAGTCGGACTTTCTCGCACACCTCCTCTTTCGCACACCAGACCTGTCGCACACTTCACCAACGGCCTCTCACGAACACCCGGGTCTATCTCGACCCCCAAGCTTATTAAATCCCCTGGCGCATCATACGCACGACCATATTGGTCACCACTTACACCGGGTCCTCTTCCTCTTCGCTTCTCCTCCATCACCTGCGAATCCCTCATCCGGTTAATGAGCACATCATCACGATCCAAACACAGACTTTGGACCAATTCTTTTATCTCCTCTTTTATTTCTTTCTTATCCCCTCTCCGTCGCTTCTTAATTTCGCTCATCCCTTCTTCCACTTCTTCTAGTTTCTGCTTCACCTCTTTCATTCCCCGGTACGTCTCCTCAAGCTCATCCTCTAAGGCTACCTTGACCGTTTCCAGGTGCGTCCTCACCTGCCGGTCCTTCGTCTCCATTACCTCTACCACCTCGTCCAACCTCGCTGTCAGTCCCTCACGTACCATCTGACATTCCCTCTTTGTCGCTATTAAGTCATTTTTTAGGTCATTTTGTGTCGCTTTTAACCCTCCTATTACCGCTGTGTTCTTCTTTACCTGGTCCGTTAGTTCTTTTTGTCCCTCTGTTAGCTGCTCCACCTCCTGCGTCAGGTCCTCTATTCCCCCTTGTAACTTTACAGTCCCCTTTCTCACCTCCTTCTCCATGTGCTCCTTACAGTGCCTCACCTCCTCGCGCACTCCTCCGACCTCCTCACTCACTCCTCTTCTGATCTCTTCTCCCATCACTTGCATCTCCTGCCCAGATGCCACCCTCATCTGCTCCATTTCCTCCCTGTGAGCATCCAGTTTGGTTTCTACCCCCATTCTGACCCCCTCTATCTGCTGCCCCATTTGGTTAACTTCCCTTTCCGCTTGGTCCCTCATGTCCCTCAATTTGCCTTCCATACTGTTTTCTAACCCTATTAACCCATTTCTCACCTCTTTTATCCCGTTGTCTAACCCCTCAAAATTATTGTCTAACTTCCCAAATTTCTTGTCTAACTCCTTAAAATTATTGTCTAACCCCTCAAAATTATTGTCTAACTTCCCAAATTTCTTGTCTAACTCCTTAAAATTATTGTCTAACCCCTCACCGGTACCCCTCGCTTCGTCCCTCATTACCCCCATTTGGTTTCCCATTACCCCCAATTGCTCACTCTGAGCCCTCGCTTCGTCCCTCATTACCCCCATTTGGCCCTCCAATCGCTCACCCTGAGCATCCATCCGGTTCCCCAACCGCTCACTATCAGCCCTCATTCGCTCACTATTCTGGGCCATAAGGGCCTTCATTTGTATAAAAAAAAGGTTCAAATCCACCAGGGGCGCTGCCACGGTCGCGGGCGTGGACGCCGTGGCCATCTGCGAGGCGCCATTTTGCGCGCCCGCTACTTCGTGCGTGACGGTGCTACTTTGCGAACCTGCTACCCTCACTGCTTCGCTCTCCTCGCGTCTCTCAATTTGGTCCTGGACCGACCCTGCCTCACTCTCCTCTACCGGACCCCAGCTGTCTTGGTCTGCCATAGCGCGACTTTCAAAATTCGGGTTTTTATTTTCGTATAACAAATTCAAATTTCGCCGTTATAATTTCGCGCGGGAAACGCGCTCCGAATCGATTCTACTACAAATTTGGGCCTAATAAATTTAGTCCCGGGTTCGAATTCCACTCCTCGACACCAATTGTTACTGACGCGGCTTAGATGTTATTTACCGAGCGGTTTGGTATGACCACGTCTGCACAAGTTACCCGATTATACCCGAACGTTGACTAATCGCGCTACGCTAGATCAATGAAGGAAAAGACACACGGCTGGGATTAAAATGACACGACACCAGGGATACGGTTCTCAAGACCTCCGGAGGAGATTATATTAGTGCGGAAGGTTCAGATTACAGGGACGAGAGGTACAGCATAGTAAGATAGGCACTTAGACACACTCTTATATTAACCCCAACAGACGACAGATAAACGGGACAAAAGGCTGACTCACACGGGGATTGATGGCAAGGAAAGCGGGTATCGATGGCTCAAGGTGCACTCTTGGCTCAAGGACAGGGTACTGTACGGTCCAGTAGATGCAGGGAGGTCACAGCGCTCGAGGTGGCGTCTTGTCGTCTCAAGCTGGGGGCGCATCTCACGTCACGTCCGGTACGTGGCCGCGTATATCCGGCGGGGAGTGACACGCCCTCGGCTCGTTAGCTCCGCCCCAGCTGGAATCGGCACGTTGCTTCTCATTGGGTGCGTGCGGGGGGGGGGGGTTACCGGCTCCGCCCTTGACGAGGGGCTGACAAGGAGCCCCTTCGTGGTAACCCCGCCGGAGCGCATCGTCAATGGCGGCTAACCGAGCCGGTGTGAGGACGCACACTCCCCCGCGCAGCGCCGTTGTTGTAGTTGTTGTTTGTAGTTGTAGTTGTTGTTGTTGTTTGGGGAAGAAGACGGGAGGAGGCATGGGAAGGTCCTAAACTCACTACTGGTGCCATATAATCACATTCTGGTGCAACGAAGAGTCAGAATTAATGGAAACGAGTCCTTAACTGACATAGACTAAGAATAACTAGCAAGATGTCCGAAAGTTGTCTACGTGAGATGCGGTGGACCTGGGCACGACATTTAATGGGGGAAAAAGGGGAAGGTCGGTTCTACAGAGTGTTGTTTACAGACAATGGGACTAGGGAATGGGGGATTGGGGATAGTTGGAGAGTATTGGGGAAATAGGGGAGTATTTACAAGCGGATATTGAGGCCAAGTCCCATATCCGCAACAATATGTTATTCCACATGGAGATTTCATTTCAATGAGCCATGTCTCCATTTTTTCTATGCAGCGTTTTCGGAGATATAGAAGTGCAATTTTTTTCGGTTTTTCAAAGATGGCGGCCGAAACACGTGACCGATGACGTCGTAATTATCATTAGAAAATTATATCGGTGGAGTTGCACCTATCGTAAAAATTTCCTGTCAATCGGACCAACGGTTGCAGAGAAAATCATATTTATTCTGTGCGGAAAAACAAACAAACAGACAGACAAACAAACGCACTCAAATGCCACGCCCTCTCCTCTGGCGAGGGTAATAAAGCATGCAGGTTGAAGGGTTTAAAATATTTAATGGATGTCAAGAGGTCAATGGAAAAATAATTTTCTACAATCTCAAAGTGATATGTGGCTCAGGAGGTTCTCAGAGAAGAACATTGAGAGAGGTTTATAATTTCACCTCTGCTCAGGAACGATATTTAAACCAAGAAACAAGTTTCACTTCATATTTTGTAAATATAATTGACGGTGACAGAAGCCAACAGAAAATTAAGCTATTCCCGAAAATAGAACAAAAACAAATATTCGTTGGTTCGCAGTTCGAGTATAATGAAAATATTGTTGCGGATATGAGGACTGTATTTTTTTTGATTGTGTGTATTATTATTATTGTTTATTCTGCGCCTCCTGCCTCCGGAGCTGTGTAAAGGTCAAAGGGCGTCCCATAATTAGTCCATAAAGCATCCACACCACAGCCAATCATAGAATACCCCTGTTCAATAGTTATATCTTATTATGTGTTTTAGGGTAAGGCTGTGTCTCCCATTAATTGAAATACTCCATTGCACCAGTGAAAGAAATAGATTCCCTTCATTCCCACTCCCAAAACTTCCATTCCCCCTTTTCGTCAATTGCCATTCGCATTGCCAACCAACAATTGCCGCCATTGACCACGAGGCAGGGTTGGGGAAGAAAGGCGGGTCCCCACCTCGTCATAGAGGGGAGGAGTGAGTCAGCCCCACTCAACCAACCACGAACAAGGGGTTGGACTTGGAGAGGGTGTGGAGAGAAACATCGAGGAGGTTCGCGAAGGTTGAGGGGCGGGGCCTATATAACCCGCAGCTAGGGCGTTTCCAAAAAGAGATGAGCTTTGACAGAGAGACGAGAGGGAGTCCAAGCGGTTTTTTTTTGTTTGTTTTTTTTTTTTTTATACAAGATCGAGGCTCGTGAAAGAGCGAACATTAATCACACAGAAAGACAAACCGACACATAAAACATATAACATCGGGAGCGGTAGACAAGATGGGGAGAGAGGGGGAAGGACACAAACAACATTTGAGAGCAGGTACCGAGAGACATGGAGACATCGAGAGATCTGAGAGAGGGCGAGGGCTTTGGGGGGGGGGGCATGGGAAGGGGGCGGTGGGAGAGGTATAAAACATATGGACACTGCCAGGACTTCCAGGAAAGAAGTTGGAATTTCAAACAAGGTGGATCTGGGGTGAATTAGCGGGGGTAGAAAAGATCAAGGTTTTCGATGGGGGAAGATAAGAGATGGTGGTGAACAGCTGTTTTAAAGACCTGGAGGGAGGAGTGGGATTGAAGGGAGTGAGGGAGTTTGTTCCAGAGGCAGGAGAAAAGAGGAATGAAAGAGTGAAGGTGAGCAGAGAGCCGAGATTTCGGCAGTTTAACCATCAGAGGGTTGCTGGCAGATCTTGTGCGACCTGTAGGAATATTTGGGGGACAGAGCACAGAGAGAGCTGGGGGAGCAAGGCCGGAGAGGAGTCGGTAGAAGACAGAAAGACCACCTACCTGCCTGCGGTGAGTGAGTGAAAGGCCCTCAGAGATAGCTTCATCGCGGGAGATTCCAATAATTCTGAAAGCTTTGGTTTCAACAGCGTGAAGCCGAGCTAGGTGTGAGGCAGGAGCACCGGCCCATAGGGGAGAACAGTATTCCATTGAGCTGCGGATGAAAGCCTTGTATGTGGTGAGGAGCTCAGGTGTGCCGAGGAAGGACTTCGCACGACGGAGGATGCCCAGTCGGCGACTGGCTTTGGAGGCCAGCTTGGAAATGTGGTTTTCCCAAGAAAGATCATGGCAGATAGTGAGACCCAAAATCTTGAGCGACAGAACTTCTTGGAGAGGATTGTTGAGAAAGTAGATGGGAGGGTTGTCCAGTCGATCTTTTCGGAGAGACATAGTAAGAGTGTGAGATTTGTCAGGATTGAAAGACATGTTCCACTTGTTTGACCAGTCTGTGATTTTGTCCAGGTCTTCAGAGAGTGAGGAGGCAGCAGACTGCCGATCTGAGGGAAGAGGAATGGAGCGGCAGAGAGTGGAGTCATCAGCAAAGAGATAGAGAGGATTTTCGAGAGAGTCAGAGAGATCATTGATGAAGACCAGAAAAAGCACGGGGCCCAGAACACTGCCTTGGGGAACTCCAGCCTGAACAGGAAGAGGAGATGAGAGAAACCCATTCAGGGCCACACGTTGACGACGACTAGAGAGGAAGTCCACCAGCCATGCGTGGAGATTTCCATGGATACCAAAGGAGGAGAGTTTGGTGAGCAGAGCGGGGTGCCAGACCGTGTCGAAGGCACGTGATATGTCGAGGGAGACAGCTCTAATTTCCTGTTTGGCATTGAGGACCTCCATCCATTGTTGAGACAGCAGAAGCAGCATGTCCAGAGTAGAGTGACCTGGTCTGAAACCAAATTGATGATCAGAGATCAAGCCATTGGGGAAGAGGAAAGATTTCATATCCGAAGCAATGATGGATTCCATGACTTTGCTGATAATTGGGAGAAGGCTGATTGGTCTGTAGTTGCTAGGATCTGTTTTTGCACCTTTTTTGTGCAAAGCGGTGATGTTGGCTGATTTCCAAGCAGATGGCAGTTGACCTTGAGCAAAAGAGAGGGTGAAGAGAACAGAGAGAGGGTGAGATAGAGCAGCAGAGCAGGATTTTAGGACCCGTGGGCTGATGCCATCGGGTCCAGTTGCAGAATCAGAGTCGAGGGTTGACAGAAACTTTTCCACCTTGTCAGGAGGAAAGGACACGGAGTCCAGGAGCAGCAGGGTACGACTGGGTATGGTGGGTACAGAGAGGGATGGGTTTGGGACACAAGATTTAGAGGCAAACACAGAGTTGAGGCATTCAGCTTTTTCACGTGCGGAGTCAGCTGTGTAGCCGTTTGAGGTAAGGGAGGGGATGGAGGGGGAACAAACACCAGAAACGGATTTGACCAGATGCCACCAGGATTTGGAAGAGGGAGACAGATAAGAGAGTTCGGTCTTGAGAACGGAGAGGCGCTTTGAGTGAGTCAGAAAGAAGTCCAGGGTTGAGCTGCAGCTCGAGCCACTGAAACTGCATTTACTGCAGCTCGAGCCACTGAAACTGCATTTACTGCAGCTCGAGCCACTGAAACTGCATTTACTGCAGCTGGAGCCACCGAAACTGCAGCCACAGCAGCGTGAGGCCTGGACGGCAGTTTGGAGCAGGGCCGCGAAGGGGCGGCGGCTGCCCAACGAGTCGATCGGTTGCAGGACCAGTTGGACCTCCCTATCCCGCCAGTCATCCATCTCCCGCCAGTCCTATCATCATTCCCCGCGTGAGTCTGTCCTTGTTTGTTCTGTCCCTGGGTTAATTAAGACTGTAGGTAAGCTAGCGTTGCACTGTGTATCTAATCTCGTCTGTAAATAAACGTGCCTGCTTTCTTCCTACTTATATGTGTACATAATAAATCCAATTACTCTTCTGTACGTCTTCTTCCTCTTTGTATTCGGTCACTTTAGAGTTTCCCGATTGAATAGCGGTGGCGCGATCCGGCCAAAGTTTGGGGCAAATCGGGTATTAGTCGGGGAATAACTGTTCGGTCGCGGTAATACCACCGCTCGGTCAAAATAACATCTTAACCGCGTCCGTAACAATTGGTGTCCGGGAGTGAGATACGAGGCCCGAAGCGCGCTTAACGCGCTCAAAATTACAAGCAGTTGGAAATTGTTGTGTTTTAAAGCAAAAACCCGAATTTTGAAATCGCGCCATGGCTGGTCAAGGCGATCGGATGCCGGTGGGTGAGCTAGAGGAGGGGTTAGGAGTAACCCAGGATCAGAGGGACGAAGTAGAGGAGAACATTGGCAATGTGGTTGAGGGAGTATCAGACGCACAAAATGGCGCTATCGCGCACGTGGTTGAAGCAGCACCAAATTTTGCCGCGCCCGTGACCGTAGCAGCACCAAGTTGCGCTGCGCACGTGGTCGCGGCAGCCGAGCCAGAAATGCCAGAGTACATGCGAGTCTTTATGATTCAAATGATGGCAAAAATGGATGCCCAAAATGATAAGTCCACCCGAGAGTGAAGATAAATGGGTGAGCGGTTGGGAAACCAAATTGTGGGATTGAGGGCTGATAGTGAGCGACAGGGTGAGCAATTGGGGGTAATGAGGGACGAAGCGAGGGGTACCGGTGAGGGGTTAGACAATAATTTTAAGGGATTAGACAAGAAATTTGGGAAGTTCGACGACAAATTTGAGGGGTTAGACCACGGGATAAAAGAGGTAAAGAATGGGTTAATGGGGCTAGAAAATAGGATGGAAGACAAATTGCGGGAAATAGGGGAGCAATCCGCCCGGGAAATCGAACAGATGGGGAACCAGATAGAGGAGGTGAAAATCGGGTTAGAAAGTAAATTGGATGCTCAGAGGGATGAATTGGGACAGATGAGGGTAGCATCTACAAAAGAGAGGGCGGAGATGAAAGAGGAGATACGACGAGGTGTAAGTGAGGAGGTCTCGGGGGTACGCGAGGAGGTAAAGCGAGGCGAAAAGCGTATCGAGAAAGAGGTGAGAAATGGGACGGCAAAGTTACAAGGGGGAATAGAAGATCTGACGGAGGAGGTGGAACAGCTGACAGAGGGACAAACGGAGTTAGTGGAGCAGGTTCAAAGGAACACTGCGGTACTAGGAGGGTTAAAGGCGACACAAAAAGAAATTAAAAATGACTTAATAGCGACACAGAGGCAATGTCAGATGGTACGTGAGGGACTGACAATGAGGTTGGACGAGGTGACAGAGGTAATGGAGACAAAGGACCGGCAGGTGAGGATGCACATAGAGACGGTCACGGTAGCCTTAGAGGACGAACTTGAGGAGACGCACCGGGAAATAAAAGAGGTGAAGCAAAAATTAGAGGAAGTGGAAGAAGAGGTGAGTGAAATTAAGAAGAGACGGACAGAAACTAAAAGAGAAATCCAGGAGGAGGTGATGGAATATGTGCAAGGTCGGTGCTCAACTCATAATGATGTGCTCACTAACCAAATAAAGAGTTTGCAGGTGGCGAAAGAGGTGCGGAGACGAGGTGCCAAGGTGAGTGGCGATATACGAGGAAATGTACATGATGTGAGGGGAGCTTCAGTCGGCTTGGGGATTGATTTGGACCCGGGTGTTCGTGAGAGGCCGTTGGTGAAGTGTGCGACAGGTCTGGTGTGCGAAAAAAGAGGTGTGCGAGAATGTCCGACCATGGGGTGTGTGAGGAAAAAGTGCGCGCCGACCAGTGAGTGTGCTGTCGAGAGTGAGTCGGTAGTAGCGTGTGTGCGAGGGAGCACATGGAAGCGCGTAGTGAGGAGTGTTACAGAGGGTGTAACGGAAGAGTGTGCGCGAGAAAGGTGTGTAACGGACGTGTGCATGGGGAAAGAGTGCGCTGTCAAGAGTAGGGGAGAATGCATGCCTGTGGTGAGTGTTACAGAGGGTGTAACGGGAGAGTGTGCGCAAGAGTGTGCGCGAGAAA
Organism: Myxine glutinosa; assembly: GCF_964187855.1. Taxonomy (NCBI): domain Eukaryota; kingdom Metazoa; phylum Chordata; class Myxini; order Myxiniformes; family Myxinidae; genus Myxine; species Myxine glutinosa. The sequence continues at coordinate 33,784,015 of NC_136273.1, forward strand.
GGTGTGTAACGGACAGGGGCATGAGGAAAGAGTGCGCTGTCGAGAGTAAGGGTGAGTGCGCTGTCAAGAATGGAGGTGAAAGTAGTGAGAGTGACACGGAGCGTGAGTTGGTTGTGACAGGTGAGCGAGGATGTACACCTGGAATGGAAGGATGCACACCTGGAATGGTAGAGCGTGTGTGGGAATGCACACTCGAGTTGGTAGTGAGGCACGTGGTTGGGTGTGCGAGTGAGAGCACACCTGTGATTGTCACAGAGGAGGTGACCGAGAAGGGAGCGCGAAGAGGTGTGTTGGTGAGGTGTGCGAGCAACGAGTGTGTGCAAAGGTGTTCGGTGGTCAGGTGTGTGACCAAGTCTGTGAGTGGAATGAGTGTACCTGGGTGTGTAAGAGAAGGTGCAATGACCAAGAGCAGGGAAACGGCTGGATGTATGAGCAAGAAAGGGGTAGCGTATGCGTGTAAGCATGCAGGTGAGGCACCGACGGTAACCGGGTTAGCGGTTAGAACGACAGTTAGCCGAATCGGGCCCTCGGTGCGCGTCGGGCAGTTTCGCGTGCCGCGAGGACCAGCGGGGATCCGAGCCACGGCGGGTTCGAAAGGACCGCCGTACATGATCCACGCTGGGCCTCGCTTGGAACGGCCGCGTCTGTGCTCCACTAGGCAGAGCGGGCAGCCCGATAGGAAGGGTCGTCATGGCGACCACTTTTTATTGAGACATTCCGGCAGGTCGAGATCGGGCAATTGGATGGCTCCGCGCCGAGGTGGTGCGTGGGATCTCGGCACGAGTAAGCCCCCGTCCCTGCACCGAATGTCGGACGCATCCAGCCGCCGGCACCAAACAACCCGCATTCATTGCTCGGCGTTACGAAGCCGGCTCTAGACGTGAATTGGCGCACCGAGAGGATCTAATAAGTAGACGGGTGATGAGGTTAGTGTTTTGGACCCAAAATTAGAAAAAGTCAAAATTTGATGATTGGCAAAGGATTGGCAGAGTGATGATTGATAATGGTACGGTGATTGGCAGATGATTGGCAAAATTTTTGATTGGCTGAAATTTGACGAGCAAAATTAATAGTGAGAGACCCCCGATGTGGTGGGATGGCCAATCCACCATCCCTCACAGAAGCGGGGGGGGGCAAAGAAGCACTAGATTATGGGGTTGATGGCAGTGTAAGCTCGCCGAGGGAGGGTTAGGATATAAAGTGTAGGGCCCTAGAGATTGACATTTGGTAACGGTAAGGTTAGTTAGTGACAATGACACCAGGTAGCTGGGGACGCAGGTAGCTTAGAGTGGATGATAATGACGTGGTATGTGCTTAGTTTAAAGGGAAGACGGGGAGCACTAAGTTAGCAGGGCAACAGGTAGTTCAGATGATGCCGTGTGAGTGTGGGAGGTGTATTGAGCAGTGTGTGAGGATTGTAACAGGTGTGATTGAACAGGTGTGATTGCACAGGTGTGCAACTGAACAGGTGTATGGAGCAGTGTAGGAGGGAGTAGTGGTGATTGCGTGTGGTGTTGACCAAATGGTCCAGGAAGAGGAGGAGGGTGCAGGTGGCACCAGGTGATTGCACAGGTGTGCAACAACAGGTATGAGGAACAGGTGTATGGAGAATGGTTGTGTGAAATACGTGGAGTGTGGAATATCTGGAGTATTGGAATGGATGGTCGTGGAGTGAGTATGGTGGAAACTATGGAGTGGAGTGGATGGTGCGAAGGTGTGAATGGGGGAAGGATGGACCCCCATCACGAATACCCGGGGAGGGTAGTGTAAGTGTTAGGTAGAGGGTATAGGTAAATTGTGGTTGGATATTGGCATCTGTGGTGCGGGTGAAAGAATGGTATTTGGATGGGTGCATTAGTGTTGTGGAAATGGCTGGGCGTGTAGCCTGTTAGTGTGTGTAATTGGTTTGGGCACTCCACCACTGTGAGGATGTCGGCCAGGTGAGGCCGCAGGTGGGCTCTGGGAGCCGGTAGAGTTTTGTGGATGGGGCCCGAGGATCCGGAGGACGACCCGGGTAGCCCAGTGCCAGAGGGCACCAAGGGGTGACAGAGCCAGGAGGGGCCTTCCCCAGTTAGTTAGGTTAGGGTGAGGAGCTAGGTAAGCTCGGGTGGCAACTGCAGTGGTGGAGGTGTGCAGGTGGGTAGACCTGCTGGGAGAGCTACACGTCACAGCCCAGAAATTGTGCAAGGGCACCGGGAGATGAATCGGGGGAGTGAGACCCCAAATTGAGAAGCACCACAGTTTGGTCAATGGGAATTGGTTTTTAGAACCCATAGTGTAAGTGGCCAATGGATTGGCAGGGAGAGACCCCGGGTAGTGTAAAGTGTGTTAATGTCATTTAGAGGATAGATAGGATGAAGGATCTCCTTGCACCATCTGCATCCACTCACCTGAGGTGACAGGTACTCCGCACCATGCCATGTTTAATTATTTTTTATGTGCAAATGTTTTGGATTGTGAGACGCATCATGACGTGGGTGTGACATTGTGCTTGATGTTCCATCTCTTCCTCCTTATGAGGATTGATGACGAATTTGGGTGATGGCAAATTTTGAAGTAGAGGGATTGTGGAGACGAATTTGGTATTGAAGAAATATGGGGAAGACGTGACAGTAGCGACGAATTTGTAAATGTGTAGATTTTGTAAATATGGGGTAAGGGCAAGGGTAGTGTAGGTGACAGGTGGGGTGACTACGGTAGGGACGAGCTTTCTCACTTCGCCCTCCGTACGCATTTCGCCTTGCATTGCCTTATTGATGTGTACCCTTGTGACCTTACCCCTCGCTCATTTGTCTCTTTTGTCTCCCACATGACCTGTGCGCCATTGTGCGCCGAGGGGAGCGTGCGTGGGTCGGCCATTGTGCGCCCGAAATTCCCAGAACCAGCTGTCTGCATCGATGCACCACATATGGACCACATGCCTGTGGCCGAGCACCACTGATGGACCCCATGGGTTGGGGCATGGCCCCTCTGCTGGAACCGGCCATGAGGGCCCAAAATCTTGCTGGCGGACCTTGGCTACAGGGCACCGATGCCCCACAGGTGAACCACACATAGTCGGCCCCTGTGGGCCATAAATAAAATTAAAAAGGACACATTGGGTGCATTTTTCAGTTCGAATAGGCCGCCAGTAAGAAAAGCAATGAAAGAAAGACAACAACTGGAAGACAATAATAATAACCAGCAGAGGGAGCCGAAGAGCAAGAGACCACCTGCAGGGTTAGGGGTTGTTGATTTATTTTTATTATTGAACATGCATTGAACATTGATGAACTGTGGTGACTGCACCGATTGGTGCTTGAGGGTGTATTGGTGTGTTTTTGGGTGCTTTCATGGTGCGTCGATGCAGAGCAGACTGTCTCCCCCCCAGAAAGAACAATTACAGGTCCTGGGTTAGTTTTGTAAATAAAAGCAGAGTCATTGTAAATAATGCTCCCCACCGTCAGTGTGTAGTTTGAAGACCATTCCGCAATTCGGTTAACTGTGGGCGTAAGTCTGTTAGGCAGGGTGCAATGGAGCAGCGGGACACATTTATTTATGTTTTAAAACTGTCGCACTCAGGATCAGGTTAAAAGTAGAGGGAACTACACCTAAGTGTCACACTAAATAAAAGTTGTAGGCCCGGGACGTGCCTAAGAGGAGGAGGGTGCAGTGTTGCGGTTATGAGGACTGTATTTTTTTTGATTGTGTGTATTATTATTATTGTTTATTCTGCGCCTCCTGCCTCCAGAGCTGCGTAAAGGTCAAAGGGCATCCCATAATTAGTCCATAAAGCATCCACACCACAGCCAACCATAGAATACCCCTGTTCAATAGTTATATCTTATTATGTGTTTTAGGGTAAGGCTGTGTCTCCCATTAATTGAAATACTCCATTGCACCAGTGAAAGAAATAGATTCCCTTCATTCCCACTCCCAAAACTTCCATTCCCCCTTTTCGTCAATTGCCATTCGCATTGCCAACCAACAATTGCCGCCATTGACCACGAGGCAGGGTTGGGGAAGAAAGGCGGGTCCCCACCTCGTCATAGAGGGGAGGAGTGAGTCAGCCCCACTCAACCAACCACGAACAAGGGGTTGGACTTGGAGAGGGTGTGGAGAGAAACATCGAGGAGGTTCGCGAAGGTTGAGGGGCGGGGCCTATATAACCCACAGCTAGGGCGTTTCCAAAAAGAGATGAGCTTTGACAGAGAGACGAGAGGGAGTCCAAGCGGTTGAGTCCAAGAGAGGCGCTTTGAGTGAGTCCGAAAGAAGTCCAGGGTTGAGCTGCAGCTCGAGCCACTGAAACTGCATTTACTGCAGCTCGAGCCACTGAAACTGCATTTACTGCAGCTCGAGCCACTGAAACTGCATTTACTGCAGCTGGAGCCACCGAAACTGCAGCCACAGCAGCGTGAGGCCTGGACGGCAGTTTGGAGCAGGGCCGCGAAGGGGCGGCGGCTGCCCAACGAGTCGATCGGTTGCAGGGCCAGTTGGACTTCCCTATCCCACCAGCCATCCATCTCCCGCCAGTCCTATCATCATTCCCCGCGTGAGTCTGTCCTTGTTTGTTCTGTCCCTGGGTTAATTAAGACTGTAGGTAAGCTAGCGTTGCACTGTGTATCTAATCTCGTCTGTAAATAAACGTGCCTGCTTTCTTCCTACTTATATGTGTACATAATAAATCCAATTACTCTTCTGTACGTCTTCTTCCTCTTTGTATTCGGTCGCTTTAGAGTTTTCCCGATTGAATAGCGGTGGCGCGATCCGGCCAAAGTTTGGGGCAAATCGGGTATTAGTCGGGGAATAACTGTTCGGTCGCGGTAATACCACCGCTCGGTCAAAATAACATCTTAACCGCGTCCGTAACAATATTATAGGTGGGAATAATGTGAAACACCATCTGTAATAATCAACCCCCTCTGCTTTCCCTTTACCTTCCCCGACCCCTCCTGCCCCCCCAGCCCCCCCCACACCCACCCCCACACACAAGTAGTATGAAAAGGGGGGTTCTGAGATAAGATATCGAGCAGGTGAGTGAGCGATGGCGAGGGAAAACTAGTGGAACGAGCGAGAGCGTGTGGAACAAGTGTAAGCGAATGTACATGCGAGTGGTCCTGTGGAGATGTTTTGCCTCAGGACCCCCCCTTTTCATACTACTGCCCAGAGTAGTACCTTGAGTAACTCTAGCCTGGACAGGAAGAGGAAATGAGAGGATTCCATTTAGAGCAACACGTTGACGACGACAGGTTAGGAAGTCCGCCAGCCATAAGTGGAGATTTCCAAGGATACCATAAGAGGAGACTTTGATGAGAAGAGCGGGGTGCCAGACAGTATCAATGGCATGAGATATGTCAAGGGAGACGGTCCTGATTTCCTGTCTGGCATTGAGGACCTCCATCCATCGTTTTCTCTCTCTTTCTTTCTCTCTTTCTCCAACTCTGTCGTGGCCCTCACTTTGTGAATGCGGGGGTACACCATCCTGGATGTGGGGGATCTCTGGGTCGCTCTTGCAAAATCTATCAGCTGTCTCCATGCCGTGGACTTGTTCGAGAGAACTGTCTGGCGGTATACAACAACAACATCCGACCACGAGTTTAGGAAAGTAGACAAGAATAAGGAAGCTTTTGCAGGGTTCATGCTTTATTTCCTGCAGACAGGCATCCATGCATTTCAGTGACCAGGTCACACAAACACACCTATTCATTCAACATCTACAGCCTTCCTTGTCTCAGCATGCCATTTGATGTATCCAGGAAGGAACTTCATGAATGGATAGGCCAAGCGAAAGTCCAGAATTTCAAGCAGTTAAGGGGCTGCCTTCGAGTTTAGCAACATGGCTCTCAACCAGTGAAATGCATGGTCAGAGGACAATCACTTTGGAAACAGAATATTTTCACAAACGTGGGCGAAAGCTTATGGTGGACAGATGGTGGTGCAAGCATGCCTCAACTACGAAATAAACATGCCGTGACAAGTGCACAGCAACATATCACAAAATTCTAAAAGAACAGGACAGACTAACAAGTAAAACCTTTTCTCTACAGGTCCAGCACTCTTTCCCAGCCTGCTCACATTTGCATAGCTCAGGGAATACTCGAGGATGGTACGTAGACAGAGGTTGAAATACACTCCAGGACAAGCATAGGTGTACAATGAGCATGCTGGAAAACATGAAACAGGAGACATGCAGGAAGCCCGCAGAATTCTAAAATTGGCTTTTTCCACCACTTGTCGGACTTGTAACTCCTGAATTGGTGATGCAGCCCATTTTGGTCCGAAGTAACATGATGTGCTTACTGCCATGCTTAAAAGAAACGGGGTGCAACTTACATGAGCAGGTGAGTAGACCATTGATGCCGAGTACCAACTCACATGTAGTTGTGAAACTCATTGAAAAATTGGGCTAGATCTGAGGTTATTCTCAGGTAAACAGATATGCATTTTGGGGTTAAAGCTGTAAGACCAGGCGTTGAGCTGAAGTTTTTTGGGGGTTGGGTGAGAGGGGAATGGGTGGAAGCAGCGTCTCTTGTGTTAAAATATTGAAATACGGGAATGTCAGGAAAGACGGAAAATGCTTCGGATGAAGCTTGCACTTAGGCCTCGGCAAATGACCAGGACTTGGATGCCCATTGTGCCAAGTGAGGGGGAGGTTATGCTTGACTAGAGTCTGAAAAGCCAACTCGACTTCCTGGCCTAAAATCTGGGTGTCGAAGATCGGTTATCAGGTCCTTGGGAGTCATCAAGTGGGTGGATCCTGATGAGGAGAATAGGGAGGGATACATGGATAAGAGAAATCAAGATCAGCATTACATTTCCCAGGAGGTGTATGAGGAAAGGCAAGGGGTGTGATGGTGAGATTAGTAATGAGAGTGCTATTTTATTGAAATAAAATGTAAAGGTTAAAACCCCACCCATAAGGACCTCCCAGTTTCCATTGGTTGCGGTGACCTCGTAAGCGCAACGCGTTTCTGCGTAGGTTGCTCCGCCGAGAACAAAGAGCAACAGTCGTGGACCGCTGCGGCCTTCATGTCAGCGGCCATACATTCTTCCACTGGAGGGGTCAAATAGGCGAGATTTCAGAGGTCATAATAAATAAGGAAAATTGCCATAAAGTATGAACGCTCAAGAAAGGTCTTCAAAGAAATTCTTAAAGGTCACGTGGGTTTGTGCGTGGGATCATTTAAATATTACTTTTACAAAATGGTGGAATTTTTCCCCCTCCACTCTTCCCTACCCCTTCTCAATGTTTTCATATACATTATTTACCTTTTCTTCTTTACCCCACTGTCCGAGTTTTTCCTTTTCTAAATTTTGCAACCCCTTCTCCATTCCCTGGACGAAGCAATATCGATATCTATATTTCCTCTTGGAAGGCAAATCCAACTGAAGGCAATCTCAGTTCCTTCCACCAAGCTTGGAAGAAGTGTTTGTCTACCCTCAGGAGTGCCAGGAAGCACTATCTCTCCACACTCAAGATTGAAATCTCAAACCTGTCTCCTACCTCCAAATCCTGGTGGCGTCTTGTCAAATCCGTTTCTGGTGTTTGTTCCCCCTCTATCCCCTCCCTTACCTCAAATGGCGACACAGTTGACACCGCACGTGACAAAGCCGAATGCCTCAACTCTGTGTTTGCGTCAAAATTTTGTGTCCCAAACCCATCTCTCTCTGTTCCCACCTTTCCCAGTCGAACCCAACTGCTCCTGGACTCTGTGTCCTTCTCTCCTGACAAGGTGAAGAAGTTTTTGTCAAACCTCGACTCTGATTCTGCAACTGGACCAGACGGCATCAGCCCACGGGTCCGAAAATCCTCCTCTGCCGCTCTATCTCAACCTTTCTCTGTTCTTTTCACCCTCTCTTTTGCTCAAGGTCATCTGCCAGCATCTTGGAAATCAGCAAACATTACCGCTTTACACAAAAAATGTGCAAAAACAGATCCTTGCAACTGCAGACCAATCAGCCTGCTTATCAGCAAATTATCAGCAAAATCATGGAATCCATCATTGCTTCGGATATCAAATCCTTCCTCTTCTCCAATGGCTTGATCTCTGATCATCAATTTGGATTCAGACCAGGCCATTCTACTCTGGACATGCTGCTTCTGCTGTCTCAACGATGGATGGAGGTCCTCAATGCCAAACAGGAAATCAGAGCCGTCTCCCTTGACATATCACGTGCCTTCGATACGGTCTGGCACCCAGCTCTGCTCACCAAACTCTCCTCCTGTGGTATCCATGGAAAGCTCCACTCATGGCTTGCGGACTTCCTCTCTGGTCGTAGGCAACGGGTGGCCCTGAATGGATTTCTCTCATCTCCTCTTCCTGTTCTGGCTGGAGTTCCCCAAGGCAGTGTTCTGGGCCCTGTGCTATTTCTGGTCTTCATGATGATCTCTCTGACTCTCCGGAAAATCCTCTCTATCTCTTTGCTGATGACTCCACTCTCTGCCGCTCCATTCCTCATCCCTCAGATCGGCAGTCTGCAGCCTCCTCACTCTCTGCAGACCTGGATAAAATCACAGACTGGTCAAACAAGTGGAACATGTCTTTCAATCCTGACAAATCCCACACTCTTACTATGTCTCTCCGAAAAGACCGACTGGAAAACCCTCCCATCTACTTTCTCAACAATCCTCTCCAAGAAGTTCTGTCGCTCAAGCTTTTGGGTCTCACTATCTGCCATGATCTTTCCTGGGATAACCACATTTCCAAGCTGGCCTCCAAAGCCAGTCGCCGACTGGGCATCCTCCTGTCGTGCGAAGTCCTTCCTTGGCACACCTGAGCTCCTCACCACATACAAGGCTTTCATCCGCAGCTCAATGGAAGAAAGCTCTCCCCTCCTGCCTCACACCGAGCTCGGCTTCACGCTGTTGAAACCAAAGCTTTTTTTTGTTTTTTTTGTTTTTTGTATCCTGAATCGAGGCTCGTGAAAGAGCTGACATTTACTTCACAAACAAATCAACCAGACAAATAAAATATATAAAAAGAGGGAGCGGAAGACAAGCGAAGGGGAAGCACACAAACACTTGAGAGCACACAACATTTAAGAGCAGGGAGATGTGTGGGAGGGAGAGGGCTTGGGGGGAGGAGGCGTGGGAACGGGGGGGAGGGGGATCATATCAGAATCATTGGAATCTCCTGCGATGAAGCTAACTCCGAGGGCCTTTCACTCACTCACCGCAGGCTGGTTGGTGGTTTTTCTGTCTTCTACCGACTCCTCTCCAGCCTTGCTCCCCCAGCTCTCTCTGTGCTCTGTCCCCCTAATATTCCTACAGGTCGCACAAGATCTTCCAGCAACCCTCTTATGGTGAAACTGCCAAAATCTAGGCTCTCTGCTCACCTTCACTCTTTCATTCCCCTTTTTTCCCGCCTCTGGAATAAACTCCCCCACTCCCTTCAATCCCACTCCTCCCTCCTCGTCTTTAAAACAGCTGTTCACCACCATCTCTTATCTTCCCCCATCCAAAACCTTGATCTTTTCTACCCCTGTTAATTCACCCCAGATACACTTTTTTTGAAATTCCAACTTCTTTCCTGGAAGTCCTTGCAGTGTTGATGTGTTTTATACCTATCCCACCTCCCCCTCCCACATTTCTCTCGATGTCCTTGCTCTCAAATGTTGTGTTTGTGTCCTTCCCCCTCTCTCCCCATCTTGTGTTCCGCTCCTCTTATTTTGTGTTTTATGTGTCGGTTGCCTTTTTGTGTGATTAATGTCAGCTCTTTCACGAGCCACGATCTTGTATACAAAAAAAAGAAGAGCATTAAATTCCAAAATAATTTAGCTGGTGTCAATGATAGAATGGATCTTGAAGACGGACCCTTTCCTCACCCTATAAAATGACAGGAAATAGAGATCCCCACAGGGCTCGTGCAAATACAGGAAATAGAACAAATATATATTGAATCTGTTGATTTTTAATGCGGAACTTTTGAAATGACATATTCCGCCACAGAATACCTGGCATGCATGCGCAGAAACCTTAATAAATGGCGGCATTCACAGCATCATAAAGTATATAGTGTGTCGGAGATAAGGATTGTTAATTAAAATGGTTCACCAAGCTTCTAAAATAAGCTGAAAATACTTGTAAAAGTACCACAGAGGAAGTGCTGTGCCTTTGTACAACGAAAGACTTGGAAAACTTTCTCAGCTCGCCAAACGGGGAGCTGCCCTTCATGAAAACTCCCGATGATGTAGACTGGGGCAAGGCCCAAGTGTAAATCCCCGAAGGATTGCTCCCATTGAATGGACTGTGTATCTGGATTGATTGTTTATGAACACCAATGGGAAGGACATATCTAGGGTTTATGAATGTTTCAGGTAAGTTGAAAATAACGACATTTACTATGCATTATGTTGGAAAAGAGGGTGGGATGGGGGGCAGGTGGGATATACGGCCTACAGGAGCTGAGACGGCTGTCGTAAATACATTGTTTGTTTGGTTACGTAGCCACAAGAGAAATTAAACTACATTTTTGCATCAATGGCTAAAAGTTGAAGTGTCCGTCTCTGTGTGTATATGTTTTTTTCGGCATTCGTAGATCACGTGATTTTACCACGCCCCTCTCGTTCGCCAGACCTTTCGCAAACTGCAAGCGGGCTGTTTCGCAGCCTTTCTCGCATATGCAGGAAGTGATATGTTGGAACAAGGAACTTTAGTGAACAAAGCAACTTCATTTATCAACATTATACACCTCCTAACCAGGCACTGCTTAGTTTTGTCTCCACACCAGTCACCACTACTGTGGCATTCGAGCGGCGACACCGGCGGGTCTTCTCTGTGCTGCTGCCGGCAGTTGAGGCTGGCCAGCCCGGCGACGCTTTAGGGCTGCCTGGTCCACGTACTTACCGAGCTGATCGTTGAAGGCCTTCTTCATGTTCGGCACTGCGTTGAGCGCAGAGAGTGTCCTGAAGGGTTCACCTGCATATGTGGACTCACTTGCTTCGCGCATATCTGGTTACCTTGAGAACGAGTTTCCAAGAACAACGTGAAGAACAAGCTTGCTGTGATCTTCCTTCCCGATATCCATGTTTTCACTGTGGGTCATCTTCACAATGTAGTCAAGGAATCTACTTGAACTTTCCTTCCCATGAGCAAGCTCTGCTTATCCTTGATATAGAGCGCTTTTAGCTGCATGTGTTTTGTTTGTTCTTGTCATTTGTTGTATATTTTTGTGATATTTTTCATGTTGTTTTATTTTAATTTTATATTTCTTTATTTTATTATACTTTATTTCCTTTTTCTACATCAAATGTTGTCATTTTATTTATCAGTTTTCAAATTTTCATAACAATCGGCAACGGATTTTCATAAAATTTTCATAACAATCGGCAAACAAACTTTTTAACATTGGACGAACTTTTTAACATTGGACGCTATTTTGTTGAACAAACCAAATTCCGTGTTGACTTGAACATTTCGAAAAGGTTGTGACTCACTCGGAACATGCGCAAGCAAAACACAAAGAGGATCTCAGGGTGGTATTCATGAACAAAAGCAAATTAAGGTTCAGCTCAGTAATCAAAGAATGAAAAATCACTCATCGAGCGACGCTTGCCAAAAGATAATAAAGCAGAATGGCACTCAGTGGAGCATCCTTTTGACCTCAAAAATAATTGGTGGTTGAATTCAGTGACCTGATATGCAAATCGTCTTCAAATTTTAAGTTAATCAAATTAAAATTGACAATTTTAGAAATCAGAAAAAAGTGCTTGACCTTTGGACTATGTTGACCTTTTGACCTCAATAAATAGGATTCTGTGAGACCACCAAATCTACCATTTGGTGAAGTTTCGTGAAGATTGGTTTGAAGAAGATTGATTCCTTTCATTGATCTTCATTCAAACAATCTGTATAATGTAAATCAGATCATCATGTCTCAGGCTTCACAAAGGGTTATGTTGTCATAGGTAGGAGAGCTCCTTGATGGCTGGCGTGTACAAATAAAGAGTTTTCAGAAGGAATTGCTGTTTGTTTTTATAATCATGATGGAAGTTTCTATCATGCAAAATTGCTTTGGCATCATTTAACAGCTTCAAAATATTTTTGAAAATGAAAATACCATCACATGTCATGGCCTTAAACAGTGGACATAGCCTACCTTCCGGCAGCTCCTCCCGCAGTGCTACGCGACACAAAGGGCCACTGTCGAGCGTCCAGCTTGTCCTCGATCGCATCCTGAATGACGAAATTAACAATAACAGGAACAACTCGAGAGTTCATGGAATCCATTACACCAATGCTGTCTTGAGAAACAAGGACATGGGTGGTGCCGACGAGTGGCAAATTGAATTGGTCGTTATGATGTAAAATGTCATAATATTTTGTCAAAGTACAACTCAACGAAAGGGGTTTTGAAAGTGTCAACAAGGTGATTTGTGTTCTACATTGTTCGGCTTTATAGAATTTTAAATAAAATAAAGATTTTAAAGGTTGTAAAAAAAAAATTCGGGAATTTTACCGCTGTTGATGCAGTGTCTTTTACATCACCTGGGTTAACACATTTCATTCGGTCTCCGTGCCTGTTGTTTGTGTCCTTTATGACGTCCTTAAAAACAGGAAGGTTCCTGTTTGGAATGATTTTCAATTTTTTTTGACTGCCAGACAGGTAGACAGAGTAATAAACACTGACTCCTCTCTGCGCGTGCGCAATCAGGATTAATTGAAGCCAAAGACCTGCTAAACTGCAGGTTTGTTTTCCGATTCATGTTCCGATTAGTGTTCAAAACATAACATTCAATTGAAATCAAGTTGTTCCTGAATCATAAACTGCCGTTTGTAGATAGAAGGACAGACAGACAGACAGAAGTGAACCAATTGATTAACCCTGTTTTTCGCTTCACGTGCGCGGGGTGACAATATTGATACAACGAAAAAGAAAATAAATTATTATATATTCCCTGATTACTTCTTAATTTATTTGATTCTTTTCCAGCAGAGACAGCAGGGAGAAAAATAACAATAAAAGAGAAGCAATATATAGTGCAGACTATTGCAATGACCAGTGGTGGTCATTTCAAATGCAGGGTAAGAGGGAGTGGATGACTTGCTTGCATGACATCCTTGAGCAGAGGAACCCAGCGTGAAAGCTGATACGTCTTTTCACCTGGCCACTCTCGGCGTTCTGGTCCACGCCGGCGCCTGGTCGTAGACTAGAAAGCAGAAAGCAGTATTACAAGGTTTGAACCACCTTTAGAGGCCATTTTTTTCTGCAGAACTTCCCTGCAGGGCAGGGGTTGGCCTTTTTTGCCTTTTTGGGCACCGTGGTCCCATTTTTAAAGCAATGTTTTATGGCAGGATGCTCTTCCTGCCGCCAACCCTGTTCGTCGCCTCTTGCAACACACAGGGAATTGCCAGTGAACTGGTACTCAATTTGCCGACCCCGGAAGGATGACAGGCTGAGTCAACCCCCCTGGCGTTAATTCGGCGATTGACCTGGATTTGAACCTCGGATCCTAGGATCCCCAGCCGGCACCCTAACCACTAAGCCAACACCAGGCTCAGTATTACAAGGTGTGATGTCGTAAACAGAATTTGCTTTTCCAAACCCTTGCTTTCAAAAAAACATGATTGAGGGTCCATCTATCTTTTACTTGTGCAACTAGTAGGGCACTCGGTCGAGGGCATACCTCTGCCCGGATGAACAGTTTACATTTTGTATCCCACTTTTGGTGTGAGTCGTCGTTTTTTGACGAATCTCTTCCCTTCGTTGGCGTGCTCACTCAGCATTGTGCGACATCTGTATAGTCCAATGCGGGACCCACAGCGTCTACCACAAACATCACAGGTATAGCCTGGGCCTTGCAGAGATGGACATTGGCAGATTTTCCTTTCTTGCCTCCACCGTCTCGCGGTAGCAAGTGTCCCACATTCAAAGTGGCCCAGGTCTTTGCGGCAAATGTTATGGCAAGCTAACCTGTTTGTGGCCTGATGTTCACAGGTGGCAGCTGGAATGGCCCAAGACTTGAGTATAGTTGTCCAAATTTACCAAATTTACCAAATTTAAGTTGTCCATAGAAAAGCGCTCCTGGGATTATCTGGTCCTCCTTGCGTGTGAGGTGTCCTGACCAACGAAGCTGGGCTTGCATCAGGAAATACTCAATTCCTTGGATGCGACAGTTGTCTAGGATTGTGGTGTTTAGTATTCTGTCTCGCCGGGTGATGCCAGAATCTTGCGAAGGCATCGCATATGGAATTGATCAAGGTGTTTCATATGGTGATGATAAGGATGTTCAAGATCCCACTGATAGGCCATATCTGGATCCGGACCTGAACAAAAATCTAATCGGCTTGTTCTCGTCACCGAACCAACTCATCCAACTTGTTTTGTCACGACTCGTCCACAACATTATGAGATACCCTGCTCACAGACAAACAAATAGACAGGGTTGAAAACCCAACCTCCGTCCATCTTTAATGGCTGGCAGAGGTAAAGATGGTGGGAGTGTTCACACCTTCTCATACTTTCCTTTCCGTGTCCTATCACTCCTCCCTCTCTTTCCGTCAATTTTACTTTTCGCTGTTTAGTGCCCCCTCGACCTCACTTTGGCATTTACAGTCACGTGAAAAAGTAAGTACACCCCATGTAAAGTTTTGACTTTCAACATATTTCAACATACAGCTATTTGATCTTCATTTCAACAATATTGATAGATAAAGGTGATATAATATAACAAATATCATGAAACATTTACATTTTGTAGTCCATTGTATAATTTAAATAAACATAAATGCAAATTTCACATGTGGAAAAGGTAAGTGCACCCTTGGCTCTCATAGGTGGTATTGCCCCCTTTGGCAGAAACAACCTCAAGTAGGCGTTTCTTATAACTGTCGACCAGTCTCTGACATCAACTGGGAGAAATTTTTGCCCACTCCTCCATGCAGAATTCTTTCAGCTGTGCGATGTTTGAGGGGTTTATTGCATGCACAGCTCGTTTCAAATCCCCCCACAACATCTCGATGGGATTTAGAGCCGGGCTTTGACTTGGCCATTCCAGAACCCTCCATTTCTTTCTTTTCAGCCATTCCTTGGTGGATTTACTAGTATGTTTCAGGACATTGTCATGTTGCAAGGTCCACCTTCGGTTGAGCTTCAAATTTCTGCCAGATGGCCTCACATTATCCTCAAGCACCCTCTGGTACAATGAAGAATTCATAGTGGATTCTACGATGGTGAGCTACCCAGGCCCTGATGCAGCAAAGCTGCCCCAAACCATAATATTTCCACCACCATGCTTTACCGTTGGTATCAGGTTCTTGTGGTCAAATGCTGTCTTTGGTTTTCGCCAAACATGTCTTCTGGTACTGTGGCCAAATAGCTTAACCGTTGACTCATCTGTCCAGAGCACATTGTTCCAGAAGTGCTAGTCTTTGCCTAGGTGTTCATTGGCAAACTTTAGTCTTGCCCTGATGTTCTTTCCGGACAGCAAAGGTTTCCTCCTGGCACACCACCCATGTATATCAAATTTGTGCAGCATCTGTCTCATGGTAGACTCGTGCACTTTGACATCAACAGTGGCAAGAGCTTGCTGTAGGTTCCGTGATGACATTCTGGGGTTCTTAGAGACTTCTTTCAGCATATTGCGGTCTGCTCTCAGGCTGTGCTTGCTGGGGCGGCCTGGCCTGAGCAAGTTGGCAGTTGTTTGGAATCTTCTCCACTTGTATATGATCTTCCGGACAGTCGAATGATTGATTTCAAATTGCTTGGAGATCTTTTTAAATCCCTTCCCAGACTCGTAGGCATCCACAGTCATGTGAAAAAGTCAGTACACCCCATGTAAAGTTTTTACTTTTTCAACATATTTCAACATGCAGCTCTTTGATCTTCATTTCAACAATATTGTTAGATAAAGGTGATATAATGTACCAAATATCATGAAACATTTACATTTTGTAGTCCATTGTATAATTTAAATAAACATAAATGCAAATTTCGCATGTGGAAAAAGTAGGTACACCCCTCCATTTATCACTACTTCAAATACCTAAAATTAGAATCAGGTGCACCAGCTCAGGTGCAAATGATTAAAACATCGTCAGAGAGGATCTTGGAGGAACCTGTCTTATTTAAACCTCAGACATTTAGTTTGGTTTGCTCTTTGTTGTTGAAGTGTGCAGCATCACCATGCCTAGATCAAAAGAGCTCTCTGACCCCTTCAGAAAGAAGGTTATAGATGCCTACGAGTCTGGGAAGGGATTTAAAAAGATCTCCAAACAATTTGAAATCAATCATTCGACTGTCCGGAAGATCATCTCCAAGACAGTGGAGAAGATTCCAAACAACTGCCAACTTGTTCAGGCCAGGCGCCCCGGCAAGTTCAGCCCGAGAGCAGACCGCAATATGCTGAAAGAAGTCTCTAAGAACCCCAGAATGTCATCACAGGACCTACAGGTAGCTCTTGCCACTGTTGATGTCAAAGTGCACGAGTCTACCATTAGAAAGAGGCTGCACAAATTTGATCTGCATGGGAGGTGTGCCAGGAGGAAACCTTTGCTGTCCAGAAAGAACATCAGGGCAAGACTAAAGTTTGCCAATGAACACCGAGGCAAAGACCAGCACTTCTGGAACAATGTGCTCTGGACAGATGAGTCAAAGGTAGAGCTATTTGTTTGGCCACAGTACCAGAAGACATGTTTGGTGAAAACCAAAGACAGCATTTGACCACAAGAACCTGATACCAACTGCAAAGCATGGTGCTGGAAATATTATGGTTTTGGGGCAGCTTTGCTGCATCAGGGCCTGGGCAGCTCACCATCATAGAATCCACTATGAATTCTTCATTGTACCAGACGGTGCTTGAGGATAATGCGAGGCCATCTGTCGGAAAGTTGAAGCTCAACCGAAGGTGGACCTTGCAACATGGCAATGACCCTAAACATACCAGTAAATCCACCAAGGAATGGCTGGAAAGAAAGAAATGGAGGGTTCTGGAATGGCTAAGTCAAAGCCTGGATCTAAATCCCATCGAGATGTTGTGGGGGGGTTTGAAACGAGCTGTGCATGCAAGAAACCCCTCAAACATCACACATCTGAAATAATTCTGCATGGAGGAGTGAGCAAAAATTTCTCCCAGTCGGTGTCAGAGACTGGTAGACAGTTATAAGAAACGCCTACTTCAGGTTGTTTCTGCCAAAGGGGGCAATACCACCGATTAGAGCCAAGGGTGTACTTACTTTTTTCACATGCGAAATTTGCATTTATGTTTATTTAAATTATACAATGGGCTACAAAATGTAAATGTTTCATGATATTTGTTATATTATATCACCTTTATCTGTCAGTATTGTTGAAATGAAGATCAAATAGCTGTATGTTGAAATACGTTGAAAAAGTCAAAACTTTACATGGGGTGTACTTACTTTTTCACGTGACTGTATGTACTAAGTAGACAGCCTATTTTTTACAACTGGAATGAATGGAGGATTTTTTTCCCTTGATTTTCAGTTGCTCTATCAATGGAAGCCATTATGGTTAAAAGACTCAAGGAAAGGAAGGTGGGATAGAACGGTAATAATCTCCAGCATAGTGAACATTTGATACCTACATTGCTGATGATGGGCACGCCAAGGTGGGCCATGTTGGTGATTATCTCAGCATCTTCCGGGGGAATTTTGGCGTGCTCAATCAACCGCTGAAGGTTCTCCTCCGTCACACCTGGTGGGACAAACGTTGCTTAACACTCACACTAGACAGCAACTTGTTAACGACGTAAACTGAACAGAAATTGAAGCTGTCGTTGTGCCCGGAGAGACTCACCATTTTTGTTCAGTATGTACAGCAGGATGACACGGATCTTGTCATGGATGGAGACCGTTCCATCAAGCAGGACGGGTACGATGAGCCGCATCGGGTCCTTAAGTTTCTCACCATCTGCGTCCGTGCCCGTTGCCAGGTCCTTTTTCATGGTAACATGATACAGCTCAGTTCAACAAGTGCCAAATAGTCATGTAATCACTCAATTTCATGAATACAAAAGTGACATCAAACATATACCCTTTGGCAATGATCATCTTATTGCTGGGAAATATTCGAATTGGTCAGTAATATCAAACATATCTGTCAAACTTATCAAATATATTTACTAATTTCGAGATCATTTGAGGAAATCAACCAGGATAGAAATGTGGAATTTATTGAAATTTTTTTTAACACTTACATTCTTTTCCTCGCCAGAGGAGAGGGTATTGCATTTGAGCCCGTTTGTTACTTTGCAAATTTATTTTTTGACAAGTTCACTACATGGCCAAAAGTATGCGGACACCCCTTCTAATGAGTGAATTTGGCTGTTTCAGCCACACCCATTGCTGACAGGTATATCTAATCAAGCACACAGCCATGCAATCTCCATAGACAAACATTGGCAGAAGAATGGGCCGTACTGAAGAGCTCAGTGACTTTAAACGTGGCACCGTCATAGGATGCCAACTTTCCAACAAGTCAGTTCGTCAAATTTCTGCCCTGCGAGAGCTGCCCCAGTCAACTGTAAGAGCTGTTATTGTGAAGTGGAAACGTCTAGGAGCAACAACAGCTCAGCCACGAAGTGGTAGGCCATACAAGCTCGCAGAACTGGACCATCGAGTGTCGAAATGCGTAAAAATCGTCTGTCCCCAGTTGCAACACTCACGGCGGAGTTCCAAACTGCCTCTGGAAGCAATGAGAACTGCGGTCAACTGTAAGTGGTCAACTGTAAGCCTTAAAAAAAAACCACTGAAAACACGTCCTGGTGAAGGTCTGCAATCTCTGATTGCTCTTTCTCGTTTGTTAATTACTATCCCCACCCGGGTCATACTATCCTCTGCAGCTAAAGTATCAAACAAACCCGGCTACGCCATTGTTAGACGAGCAGTCTTGTTTTTTTGAAGAAGCAGAATGTGATGTGTGATGAGACCTGGGTCAATCATTTCACATCAGAGTCAAGTTGAGACAACATGCAATGGATACATTGTTGGTTGCCACCACCAAAAAATTCGAGCTTCAGCCAATAGGAGGAAAGATTTGGGCAAAAGTGTTTTGGGACCTTCATGATCTCATTCACCTGGACACCCAGTTTAACGTACATCCAAAGGACAGCACACGCATATTGATGATTCAGTCTACCTGTGAAACACCAGTATCATAATTCATAATTATTAGCTGGGTTGGGATTGAAACCCCAGCTGGACAGCTCGAAGGCCAGGGTGCATACCTCCAGGACCTGGGCAATCCTGTCAGCCCATTGATGTTTTTTGAATGAAGAAGACATCAAAGCACGAGTCCTGAAATATCTGCGTGCCCGTCCCATTTTTTACACAGATGGTATCAGTGTGCTGCAGTATCATTGGGACAGGTGTGACGTGCAAGAGGGAAATACCGCGAGAAATGTCGGATGTTTCATCAACCCTATGATACCTTTTCATTTTCGCCAAAAAAATAATCCATATAATTACATACAACATGCGACACAGCGATTGTGAACACGATTATCGATCACGATTCGCGATCATCACGATCATAGGGTATCGATCACGATTTGAAACACGATGGAATAATATTTACCGATATGAACAGTGATGTGGCTTTTATTGAAATTCTAAAGATACTGTTTAGATTTTGATGATTTGCGTGTAATATGATTCAACGGATGTTTATATGAATCGTTTAAAATAAAGAAACCTTCAATTTCTGATATTTTGCCTTTTCATTTGGGCCTCCCAATTGAACCCCGCCCATGGGGCGGGTACCGTTGCTAGTTATTAATAATAACATCAATTAAATGAACAGGTGTCTGTCATGGAATGTCGGTAACTTGAGTATCCCAACTTATGACCTGAACGTTTTTAAAATTCTCTACTCGTTGGTGTAAAATATTTGAAAAATAGAAAACTCGTGGTGTTCAAACTTTGGACCACGTGGTTTTCACCGAAAGAGAGTAATCGGATCAATAAATAAATAAATGAATATACAGGTTATTAATATAAAAAATGCATAGGGGGCGTGGCCACAGTCCAATGTGACGTCACTTTGTTTGCTATTTGTCACAATGAGAATTCCTGCAATAGAGAACTCTTAAGACAAAGCTCTGTGGTTAAAGCTTCATTCGTGGATTGGTGTGGACGAGAGATGTGGTTTATTCCCATTGTGGTGTTCATGCTGGTTCGTTGTGCGACGTCCCGACCACCACAGCAGGTAAGCCGTAAGCGGGGATTGTAAGAGACAACAGGTACACAACGTACGTGCTCGGACAAGGTACACAACGGACGCACTCGTTTTGGGTCGATGGGAAAGCGAACAGGTGGTGTGTTCCGTGTTAAATTTCTAATGTTTTCGATTGGAGAGGGAATTGGATTCGACGAAAAAACTGTGCAAAGGCCTGAGAGAACTGCCGCGGCATCATCTTGTCTTGGATTAGATAACATGCAAATATGGTCGAGTGCTCTGATCGAGGGATTTCCGGTGCCGGGTCAACTCTTACTTGGGTGTTTCTTGCCTTTCACCCCTTTGTCATGTACTAGGGCATGCCCGTACTATATCTATATCTAAAATTATATCCCCCCCTCTATTTACATGAAATGGTTTGGTTCATGAAATGTTTTGGTTCATTCGCAACGCCAAAGCGAACGGCGAACGCTTTACATGAAATGGGTTGGTTCATGAAATGTTTTGGTTCATTCGCAACGCCAAAGCGAACGGCGAACGGCTTGCGAGTACAGTGACAATCCCCCCGGGGTTTTAATTAGTTTTAAAACATCGTTTAACGCCAACATAGCGCCAACATAGTTTGCCGACGGGAAATAAATGAATACGCTCTCAAATGTGCCATCCGAGGCAGAGTGTGTCCGCCACGTTCGGCACACGCGATAGCTCGCTGCTCTCTGATTGGTTGAATCGTTTTTTGGACATAGCTCGGTAAGTAATTGTCCGATTAATATGAAACCTTGAAAAGGCACATCCTCGGGTCCCCAGCAATATACCTGGCAAGTTTAAAGTATATCGGACCAGTGGTTGTCGAGAAACAGCGGTCACAGACAAACGTACAAACAAACAAACACACAGAGATTACTGGAATTATAGATAGACTAGGGCAAGGGTCAGGAACCTTTTTGACTGGGAGAGCCATAAAAGCCAAATATTTCTAAATATATTTCATTGAGAGCCATATAGTATTTTTAACGTATAATAAATTAAATATGTCTTACTTTTAATGCGACTTCTGGTGCTGCATGGTTTTGCTGATGGCCTTGTAGTCTGGTTCATACGTGGTGAGGTTGAGCTTCATGCAGGCGTTGAGGCTTCCATCAGTTAAACGTGAGCGTAGGTTGGTCTTAATGTTCCTCATATGCGAGAATGACTGCTTACATGCATATGTAGAGCCAAACATGGTCAATACGGCAATACTCACACGCTGCATTGTGTGGTATGTCACAGGAAGCTCGTCCTGTGACACATCTTCTTCAAAACTTCTTCAAAACTTTATCTTCAAAACTAATTTCTGTTTACTTTAAAATGACACAGTATTATTAAGAAATATCACAAGTATTTTAAAATCAGTTCCAAACTGATATTATTTTTTTTTTTCAACTCAAAATTGTCTGGGAGCCATATGCCGTCACCGGAAGAGCCATATATGGCTCGCGAGCCATAGGTTCCCGACCGCTGGACTAGGGCATGCCCGTACTATATATAAGCTAGGACGTGCCCGTACGTGGGTGCCCGTTCCTTGCCAAAAAAAAAAAAAAAAAAAAAATTTGTGTAGGGGTGTGTGTGTGTAAACATCCTAGGGCGTGCCCGTACGTGGGTGCAAAAAAACATGCGTGCAAACAACAACAACAAAAAAAAACTTTGAAACCACGTGGCAGTAACGACCACAGAACCCCCCCCCCCCCTCTATTTACATGAATGGTTTGGTCCATTCGCAACGACCACAGAACCCCCCCCCTCTATTTACATGCAATGGTTTGGTCCATTCGCAACGCCAAAGCGAACGGCGAACGGCTAAATCGCCATAGCTCGGTAAGTACTTGTCCGATTAATTTCAAACCTTGAAAAGGCACATCCTCGGGTCCCCAGCAATATACCTGGCAAGTTGCAAGCATATCGGACCCGTGGTTGTCGAGAAACAGCGGTCACAGACAAACAAACAAACGTACAAACAAACACACAGAGATTACTGGAATTATAGATAGACTAGGGCATTGCCCGTACTATATCTATATCTAAAATTATATCCCCCCCCCCCTCTATTTACATGAAATGGTTTGGTCCAAAGCGAACGGCTTGCGAGTACGGTGACAATCCCCCCCCCTCTATTTACATGCAATGGTTTGGTCCAAAGCGAACGGCTTCCGGAGTTTGGTAAAGAAAAGAAATCGCCATCGCGTGCACAAACGCGCAGGAAAGCGAATGAATCGCAAATTCGGTTTTATTAGTTTTAAAACATAGTTTAACGCCAACATAGTTTGCAAACGTGAAATAAATGAATACGCTCTCAAATGTGCCATCCGAGGCAGAGTGTGTCCTCCACGTTCGGCACACGCGATCGTTCGCTGCTCTCTGATTGGTTGAATCGTTTTTTGGACATAGCTCGGTAAGTAATTGTCCGATTAATATGAAACCTTGAAAAGGCACATCCTCGGGTCCCCAGCAATATACCTGGCAAGTTAAAAGTATATCGGACCCGTGGTTGTCGAGAAACAGCGGTCACAGACAAACGTACAGACAGACAGAGATTACTGGAATTATAGATAGACTAGGGCATGCCCGTACTATATATATATCTAAAATTATATCCCCCCCCCCTCTATTTACATGAAATGGTTTGGTCCAAAGCGAACGGCTTGCGAGTGGTGACAATCCCCCCCCTCTATTTACATGAAATGGTTTGGTCCAAAGCGAACGGCTTCCGGAGTTTGGTAAAGAAATCGCCATCGCGTGCACAAACGCGCAGGAAAGCGAATGAATCGCAAATTCGTTTTTATTAGTTTTATTATTAGTTTTAAAACATAGTTTAACGCCAACATAGTTTGCAAACGTGAAATAAATGAATACGCTCTCAAATGTGCCATCCGAGGCAGAGTGTGTCCGCCACGTTCGGCACACGCGATAGTTCGCTGCTCTCTGATTGGTTGAATCGTTTTTTGGACATAGCTCGGTAAGTAATTGTCCGATTAATATGAAACCTTGAAAAGGCACATCCTCGGGTCCCCAGCAATATACCTGGCAAGTTAAAAGTATATCGGACCCGTGGTTGTCGAGAAACAGCGGTCACAGACAAACAGAAGTACAGACGTACAGACGTACAGACGTACAGACGTACAGACGTACAAACGTACAAACGTACAGAGATTACTGGAATTATAGATCGATGAAGCTGCAAATATTCACCGTTGTATCCCTACACCGTGACCGCATGGTATCCCTCCGCCCCAGCTCGGATGGCGCTGCAGGTAATCGGGCCTGTATCGGCAGAGTCAATAAACGCATACCTGCCAACGTTTTTGAAAGAAAAGCGGTAGGCTGCCGTGCGACGCTAGTCCCTAGGGGGGTCCGGGGGCATGCCCCCCCGGGAAATTTTCAAAAAAATGAAGCAAAATGGTGCAATCTCCTGCATTTTGAGACCACAGTTTGCTGAAATATATCAACATATTTTTAGAGTGAAAAAGAGAAAACTTGGGTGAAAATGAGTGTCGGGTGAAAATATTTGCACTTGTTCAAACCTGTCGAACCAGACGATTCGTTTGTAGCATTCCGAATGGGTGTGAGCAGAAATTTATGAGGATCGAGTTACGTGGAAGTGCATTGGATCTTATTGGAGATTTTTTCATTCCCACATCATGAAAACGAAATTTGTGTGTAAGTGACCTGCCTCTGGTCAACCAAAGATATTTTCGATTCTGATTTAACATTTCATTACATATTTCCTCAGCCCCAATAAATGGAGGGTTGAGAGGAAGAAGAAGAAGAAGAGGTAGAGGTTGGGTAGCAGAGGAAGAAGAAGACATATTGCATTGAATCAGCCCTGGCAACGCCGGGTATTTCAGCTTGTAACACATAATACAGAAATTAATTGTAAACGAAGAGTGCGAAACAATTGGTTAAGAAACGAACTCGAAATTAAATACCATTTTGGTATCCAATTCGAACTGACAAGAAACCGTTTTTTTTATCGTGACGTCACAAAACGGTGGAATCACGATTGTCGTGTCGCATTGTCGCATTGTTGTCACACAGTTGAAGTTTTTTCGACATGATGCGGCAGCAAGTCTTCATTCTCGCTTTGCTCTCGTCTTTATTTTTGATATACTACCTCGGCTATCTGACAAAACTTCCACAGGTGAGTTTTAAACGAGTAGGAACATTCAGATGTTCAAAATCAGAACATTCAAATGGACAAAATGTCGGGGAGAGCGTTATTTTAAACTCAATGCTCTGACTTCATCCGTGCCTACTCCACCAATCAATAGTCCCATCTTAGCAGTCCTTGCGCCAATCAATTCCGGAGCAATCACTGCTCTTCGGGGCGTCGCCTCCCGGACCTCCTGTGCCTGTGTGCTCACCAGGTCGGTGGTATCAGCGGTAGTTTTTAATGTCCTGCTTCCAGTTCGTTTTTATTTCGTGTTATAAATGCGCGATTGCCTGGCTATCTGTGTGTGTTGCTGGTGTCATAAGAAACAGAGGAAAAATAACAGAGGGATTAATTACATACAAGGGATTACTTACCCATAATCCTTAACCAATTAACATAACCCCACCCCTCGTGATGGGAACGAAGATACGCTCTTGTACAACATACGGTCTACTCGATCCCTACTTATGGTACATGGGGCTTCTTCTTCTTCATGACAATCAGAGCACACTACCTATGCAAATCTACCTGGGCAAAGGTATTGCCTACCGTCCCCCCTCCCCCCACAAACGTAACATTATTTTCAAAATAAAAACTTTTCAAGAATTTTCCCAAAACAAATTTTTTTAACACAATGTTGGGCTTCTGCCAATTTAGATGACCTTTTGACCTCTGTAGACATAAATTTAATTTATTGCTAAGCTATTATGTTTCTACTTTGTGCTTATACAACTTATTTCACACGAAGATTGTTAATAAAGGAGTATAAGTTGTGGGTGGAATGGTGCTGTAGCGGTTACCGCTGGATGCACACAATCGCCTTGCACCGGCCAGAACACGGCCAGACGCGCCTCTCCCGGGCATGCCCGGACTCACTGTTCCCGGGCACGCCCGAACCTCCCGGGCACGCCCGGTCTCGTCTTTCCCGGGCTCGCCCAGAGCGTCCGGGCATGCCCGCTATCGCCTTTCCAGGGCTCGCCCAGAGCGTCCGGGCATGCCCGCTATCGCCTTTCCAGGGCTCGCCCAGAGCGTCCGGGCATGCCCGCTATCGCCTTTCCAGGGCTCGCCCAGAGCGTCCGGGCATGCCCGCTATCGCCTTTCCAGGGCTCGCCCAGAGCGTCCGGGCATGCCCGCTATCGCCTTTCCAGGGCTCGCCCAGAGCGTCCGGGCATGCCCGCTATCGCCTTTCCAGGGCTCGCCCAGAGCGTCCGGGCATGCCCGCTATCGCCTTTCCAGGGCTCGCCCAGAGCGTCCGGGCATGCCCGCTATCGCCTTTCCAGGGCTCGCCCAGAGCGCCCGGGCACGCCCAGCCTCGACTTGCCAGGCCGCAGCCAAACACGCCCGGGCAGGTCCAGACTCGCCTTTCCAAGGCTCGCCCTTGACACCCGGGCATGCCCGGTATAGCTTTTGCCGGGCAAACTTCCCGACATAAATGTGTATATATATTGCTGCCCGCTAAACGGGCTTGAGAGAATACCTGAGCTGTTTTGTTTCAATAAAGCAACTCGGACGAATTCCGTCTTTGGTCGCGTCAATTCTTTCCACTCGCGTTGGAGCGCAGTTCCTTCAGTGCCAAACTTCATTTCCCCTACTCCTGAAAAAGGAGACGTTTTAAGACTCGATCCCGGTATTTTTAAAATACCTGTATATATATATATATACACAAAGAATTAAGTTAAGCACCCCCCCGTTTTTTTACAACCTCGCACATTACAAGTTTGTTGTCGTCAAAACAGTGTAATATACCCATGATATTGCTATATTTTCTGGAGAAGTGATATTATGGTCACATAAAAACATAACAATCATGCCGTTTTCAATATTTTATTCTGAATAATTTAAGGTGAAATTTTTTGGGAATTTTAGGCATATTTTCACCTCAATTTACGTATGGAGCTATAGGTCCATCACGGACAGTGTGGATGACGTTTATGTTTTCTAACGTACAGTCATTGTTCTGAGAAGACCTCTAGCGATCTTTGCGTCAATAACGTGTGTAGGACCCACGTGATCGGATGGAGCAAGGTGCTGTGACAACCATCCCCTGGCCTGCGTACAGTCCTGACCTGAACCCACTCGAGCACGTTTGGGACATGTTGGGACGACAAATTGCGAAGATGGTCCCTCCAATAGCCAATCTGGATGAATTGGAACGTGCATTACATCGGGAATGGAACAACCTGCCACAGCAACGCATACGACGGCTTACAGGGTCTATGAGACGTAGGGTTGAGTCAGTGATCCGATCACGTGGGTCCTACACACGTTATTGACGCAAAGATCGCTAGAGGTCTTCTCAGAACAATGACTGTACGTTAGAAAACATAAACGTCATCCACACTGTCCGTGATGGACCTATAGCTCCATACTTAAATTGAGGTGAAAATATGCCTAAAATTCCCAAAAAATTTCACCTTAAATTATTCAGAATAAAATATTGAAAACGGCATGATTGTTATGTTTTTATGTGACCATAATATCACTTCTCCAGAAAATATAGCAATATCATGGGTATATTACACTGTTTTGACGACAACAAACTTGTAATGTGCGAGGTTGTAAAAAAACGGGGGGGTGCTTAACTTAATTCTTTGTGTATATAAGACATGTTTAATGATGACAGAGTATTGTGATGCAGTTTCTGATTCAGGAGACCTTAAATCACCAGAAACCATTTAAAAGCATTTTATGTGCACAATTTCATGTACCGATCTAAAATATATGCATCTGGCAACTGGACTATGAAATATAGGTCCCAGAATGCTTTGCCTCCATTCCCTTTGGATTTCCTCTCATCAAAACACAGTTAAATAGTTTATTCAGGACCTGAACCCCATATTCACCGAGGCGGGTCCATACTTCACTCGTATCTCATCAGGTCCTACTGATTTGCTAATTTTCATCACTCTTAAATCGGCTGTCTTGTCTTGCAGTACTTTTTTGTACAAATCAAAGATTCCAGGAGCAGCGTTTAAAAAGGAGTAGGTCAGTGAGTGTTGGTACACAGTTTAAATCCCATATCCAATCTTCCTTGTCTGACATTTAAATCGTTGCGATCCATCTTTGCCATGAGGATGTGATGAGCAATATAAAGAGATTTATCTTCAGTTGGACACTTCAGGTTAACTTTCCCCACCAAGTGAAGTTGGAATTTGTCCCATCAAGGCAAAATCTTCTTCATGGTCGTGTCGATGGAGGAATCTTCATGGTGTACTTTTTCTGTAAATAGTAACACACATTGCACTCGTTTGTGTCGTGGAAATTGATACCGACAAACTACATATCAGGGCTGGCAGACCTAAGCAGTTTGTACACTCATCTCTGAGCTGTCTTACCTGTGTTCGAATCTCGAGCCACTGTGAATGCACTCTAAAACACTTCAAGAACATCTTGTTCTTACCTTGTCACGACCTTTTTGGTTTTGTAAAATAATTGTAAACATATTGTATCGTTTAATATACAATTAAACAACCATTTCTCCTTCCCCTGCCCTTGTCTAATTTCCATACATTTTCCAGAATCATGCTGTGGAGGAAGGAGGGATGTCCATGGTTCGTGATGTCGTGCTCGTTACGATCACCTTACTCTTGTTTATAGGAGTAATTATATTTGAACCATCACGTTGGTTCAAGAAGAAGAGTAACAGAAAAAAGCCCTGCAGTCACAGGTAAAGAACACAACTGACTTTTTATCAATATTTATGATGATTTAATCCAATGGGACAAGATAGCTCAGAAATTTGAAACGTGTTTACATAAAAATTTTTATGAATAATCAAAGGTTCAGATGGTCCAAGGAGAGCAGAGGGCCGATATGTCGCTCTACCGTACTTGGGTGGAACGTCAGATGGTCGAGCGATGTGCTGGTACTTCCCTCATGCCTGGCACCGAATTGGCGGCACTTTTCATCAATATTTATAGTGCCTTCATCAAAGGGGCCAAGATTGTTCAGAGATTTTAAAAAGGAGTTTACATTAAATGCTTTTGCGTAATCAAGTCTTGGAATTACACAGGTTGATCACAGTATAATGCAGGAAGATATGGGATTCAGCGGCAAAATGGAATGGTGAAAAATTTGTATTATTTAAGAGAAATCTTGGAGGGCAATGAAGGAACAGGACTTGGATAAAAGTATCTTGGAATAAATGTGAAGAGTTTGGAGGTATCCCGACAAACAAGTGCATTTAGCCTGTATAAGGGCAGCCGTAGTGTATGGAAGTGAAACTGGGGCCATGGGGATGGAAGGTGAAAGAAGAATAGAAGGAAGACACAGGATGTCGAGAAGGATTTTTGGTCTTTCATTGAACGATAAATGGCGGAGCGTAGATCTTGAAGAAATACGACAACATTTCAAGTATGGAGATTGAATTGAGAAAGAGAAGGTTTAGATCATTAAGTCATGCAGCCAGAAGGACAGATGATGAAACAATTAAGAAGATTGTAAGTTTGCAGAAAGAAAATGCAAATGGAGATATTCCATCAATCGACCAACTGCCTGAAATAGGTGGAATGTGGTTTAAGGAATCTGATGATGAAATATTTGCTTGTTTTATGTTTTGGGTTCATCGTTCCACACTTGTTTACGAACCTTGTTTAAGTTACATCTGCACGCTTGATATTCCGTATCCCATAGCATTTCAACACTCGTGGAACATGTTTGTTTCTGTTTTACAAAAGCATGCATTCAATACTTTACATGTTGTGAAATACTTCATTTTAGCTTGAACTGAGAATCTTTGTTTTTATCTTGCAGTTTACGATGTGGACGCAAACGAAAAGGGAAAGAAGAATTGAAGGACGACCCACCATTGGTAAACGGGATTCAGGAAAATGAACACCTTGAGATGCAGAAAACAGAGGAAAAGGAAGAAGAGGTTCTGGAGATGAAGGAAACAATTGATTTCACAAAAAAACAAGACTCTGTTAATAAAGAACAAGCTGAAGAACAAGAAGAAGAAGAAAAATTGCGGGAAGAGGAAGAAAATCTGCAGGAATTGAAGGAGAGGTTGGTCCAAAACGAAAGAAATCTGATAAAAAGAGAGCAGTTGGTTCAGGAAAAAGAAGAGGAGTTGAAGGAAAAGGACGTGCGACTGAAATTAGGAAAAGTATTATGGCTAATGGAGGAAGAAGAACAGAAAAAAGACGAGGAAGAACAGCAGAGAGAGAAAGAGGAAGCAGAGCAGAGGAAAATAAATGAACAGGAGCGGAAAAAACAAGAAGAGCTTCGGATAAGAAATGAGGAAGAATGCAGACATGCAAAACAGAAAAAGTATTTTCAGGAAGAAAAAGTCAAATTCGGGATCTGGGAAACACAGACAAACACAGAACTTAAGCAGAGAATGATTGCTGTGGAAAAAATCGTTAAAAACAGGATGAAAAAAGTGCGGCAATTGAAAGATGTGCAGAAACGTACGGAACAGAAGCTGAAGCAAGAAGAGGGCTTTGAAACGTTGATGATGAAAACAAAAGATGAAAACCTACGGGAAAAACAGCTTCATATCGACAAAAAATCTGAGGAGCTCAAAGATCGAGAGCGCAACCTGCAGACATTAGAGGAAGAGAATAGTCGAAGAGAGGGAAAGCAACAGGAAGAACGAGGGGGATGTGAAATGGTATGGAAAACGAAAGAGTTTATTTTATTGAAAAGAGAACAAGAGATGAGAGAAAGAAAACACAATGTGGAGATAAAGACGCAGGAGCTGTTGGTGAGGGAGACGAAAGTGAAAAAACTAGAAATGCTTGATTATCAACAAATCCAAGAAGTGCTTGAAACAACAGATGAAGGGTTACAGCAGCAACAGAAACATCAGGATGTTCATCAGGTGCCGCCCGAACCAAAGCTTAAAGGTGACGACGGGGTGCAGCGGCAACATAAGGATGTTCATCAGGTGCCACCTGAACCAAAGCTTAAAGTTGACGACGGGGTGCAGCGGCAACATAAGGATGTTCATCAGGTGCCACCTGAACCAAAGCTTAAAGGTGACGACGGGGTGCAGCAGCAACATCAGGATGTTCATCAGGTGCCACCTGAACCAAAGCTTAAAGGTGACGACGGGGTGCAGCGGCAACATCAGGATGTTCATCAGGTGCCACCTGAACCAAAGCTTAAACGTGACGACGGGGTGCAGCAGCAACATCAGGATGTTCATCAGGTGCCGCCCGAACCAAAGCTTAAAGGTGACGACTGGGTGGTGCAACGAAAGAAACAGAAGCATGTTCATTCGTTGCGCAAACTGAATCCTCACGGTGGTGATGCGGTGCAGCAGCAACAGCAGGATGTTCATCGGCGGCCGCCTGAACCGAAGCCTCTTCGCAGGGATGAACCAGCGGAGCTTGAAAACCGAAAAAAGAATCTCATGTTCCGAGGACTAAACGAAAGCAAAAATGACATGCAGCTTGTGGCAAAGTTGCTCAGCGTTATGAACTTGAACATCAAACCTGAATGTACTTTCCGCGTGGGATACCATGTTGGGAAAAGACCGGTGAAAGTTGTATTCAGATCCGTCTCTGATCGGAATCTCGTTCTTTATAACAACAATAAGGTACGGAATTTCAATGATCCGTCTCAATGCTCCAAAAACATTTTTATCACTCCAGATTACACTGTTGTTGAAAGAGAAGAGCAGGCAAAGCTGCAGGATCATCTTCAGGAAATGAGGGAAATTGACCCAAACGGTCAATATACCATCAAAAGAGGCAAAGTAGTCAAGCAGGCCAAGGGCATCCATAGATGGTGACCCTCCCTCCTTATCTCCCACAATCCACTCGGTAGAACACATACCTCCGCCAGGCTGAACAGTTTATGGTTTTTATCCCACTGATAGGCCAAATCAGGATTCGGACCTGAACCACAATCAAATCATTTCGTCCGTGTCACATACCCAACCTCTCCACAAAATTTCGTCCAAATCCGTTCACAACTTTTTGAGACATCTTGTTCACAAACAATCAGACAAAAAACAGACAGAGGTGAAATCATAACCTCCATCCACCTTCGGTGGCAGAGGTAAAAAAAAAAAGAAAAAAAGAAGAGGATAATGTACATATGAAGACAATGTACTCCGCCATATGAAGACCTCACAGTGAAGACCTGCTGTAAAGGAAGCCCAGCCGTCATGTCGGGCTGCAACAACAACAGTTCAGTTTTGTCCTCCAACGACAACAGAGGACCTGATGGAAGGGAATCCCAGGCGTGATGACTGGCAGCAACAACATGACCTACAACAGGTAAGCCCTCCTCAATACTATGGGGCAGGTGAGATGAACACACTGGGTGCAAACACAACCAACACAAAGATGAAGACATTAAATTTGAAATAAATTTGGCACTTCTTCTTTTACAGACATTACTGTTCGTGCTTCCTTTGATGAAGAAGACCATCCTTAATTGTGGAGTTAATTGTAATTCTAATTTCGCTGGGAAAGGTAATTTATTGGCATGGTCATCCCCATGCAGAATAAATAACAAGAACTTTAACTCCATACATTTCTTTTTGTACCCTTTCCTGAACAAGTTATCAGACTGATGAACATGTCAATGTGTTTAATCTTTCATTTTTCATAGAAGAGGAGCTCGTTGCCTCCTCCACACCCTCACCTGAAACCATCCTACCTGTTGGAACGTAAGTTGTCAAGATTCTTGCCTTACATTACAAATTATTCCAGACTTTGTCCAAACTGCATGTCCTTCACCTCCATTGTGTCTATCATTTTGTCTCTGCCTCAGAAATGTTGAACAAGTGAATATTTTGCTGCACTCTAATCCAGCCGATCACCGAACCAATCTTCAAATTTTTTTTTTTTTTTTTTTGTATACAAGATCGAGGCTCGTGAAAGAGCGAACATTAATCACACAGAAAGACAAACAGACACACAAAACAAATAACATCGGGAGCGGTAGACAAGATGGGGAGAGAGGGGGAAGGACACAAACACAACATTTGAGAGCAGGGACCGAGAGACATGGAGACATCGAGAGAACTGTGGGAGGGAGAGGGCTTTGGGGGGAGGCATGGGAAGGGGTGGGGGGTGGGAGAGGTATAAAACATATGGACACTGCCAAGACTTCCAGGAAAGAAGTTGGAATTTCAAACAAGGTGGATCTGGGGTGAATTAGTGGGGGTAGAAAAGATCAAGGTTTTGGATGGGGGAAGATAAGAGATGGTGGTGAACAGCTGTTTTGAAGACCTGGAGGGAGGAGTGTGATTGAAGTGAGTGTGGGAGTTTGTTCCAGAGGCGGGAGAAAAGAGGAATGAAAGAGTGAAGGTGAGCAGAGAGCCGAGATTTCGGCAGTTTAACCATCAGAGGGTGGCTGGCAGATCTTCTGCGACCTGTAGGAATATTTGGGGGACAGAGCACAGAGAGAGCTGGGGGAGCAAGGCCGGAGAGGAGTCGGTAGAAGACAGAAAGACCACCTACCTGCCTGCGGTGAGTGAGTGAAAGGCCCTCAGAGACAGCTTCATCGCGGGAGATTCCAATGATTCTGAAAGCTTTGGATTCAACAGCGTGAAGCCGAGCCAGGTGTGAGGCAGGAGCACCAGCCCATAGGGGAGAACAGTATTCCATTGAGCTGCGGATGAAAGCCTTGTATGTGGTGAGGAGCTCAGGTGTGCCTAGGAAGGACTTCGCACGACGGAGGATGCCCAGTCGGCGACTGGCTTTGGAGGCCAGCGTGGAAATGTGGTTTTCCCAAGAAAGATCATGGCAGATGGTGAGACCCAAAAGCTTGAGCGACAGAACTTCTTGGAGAGGATTGTTGAGAAAGTAGATGGGAGGGTTGTCCAGTCGATCTTTTCGGAGAGACATAGTAAGAGTGTGAGATTTGTCAGGATTGAAAGACATGTTCCACATGTTTGACCAGTCTGTGATTTTGTCCAGGTCTTCAGAGAGTGAGGAGGCTGCAGACTGCCGATCTGAGGGAAGAGGAATGGAGCGGCAGAGAGTGGAGTCATCAGCAAAGAGATACAGAGGATTTTCCAGAGAGTCGGAGAGATCATTGATAAAGACCAGAAAAAGCACAGGGCCCAGCACACTGCCTTGGGGAACTCCAGCCTGAACAGGAAGGGGAGATGAGAGAAATCCATTCAGGGCCACACGTTGACTACGACCAGAGAGGAAGTCCGCAAGCCATGCATGGAGATTTCCATGGATACCATAGGAGGAGAGTTTGGTGAGCAGAGCTGGGTGCCAGACCGTATCGAAGGCACGTGATATGTCAAGGGAGACAGCTCTGATTTCCTGTTTGGCATTGAGGACCTCCATCCATTGTTGAGACAGCAGAAGCAGCATGTCCAGAGTAGAGTGACCTGGTCTGAAACCAAATTGATGATCAGAGATCAAGCCATTGGAGAAGAGGAAAGATTTCATATCCGAAGCAATGATGGATTCCATGACTTTGCTGATAATTGGGAGCAGGCTGATTGGTCTGTAGTTGCAAGGATCTGTTTTTGCACCTTTTTTGTGTAAAGCGGTAATGTTTGCTGATTTCCAGGATGCTGGCAGATGACCTTGAGCAAAGGATAGGGTGAAAAGAACAGAGAGAGGGTGAGATAGAGCGGCAGAGCAGGATTTTAGGACCCGTGGGCTGATGCCATCTGGTCCAGTTGCAGAATCAGAGTCGAGGTTTGACAAAAACTCCTCCACCTTGTCAGGAGAGAAGGTCACAGAGTCCAGGAGCAGTTTGGTTCGACTGGGAAAGGTGGGAACAGAGAGAGATGGGTTTGGGACTAAGGATTTTGAGGCAAACACAGAGTTGAGGCATTCGGCTTTGTCACGTGCGATGTCAACTGTGTGGCCATTTGAGGTAAGGGAGGGGATGGAGGGGGAACAAACACCAGAAACGGATTTGACCAGACGCCACCAGGATTTGGAGGAAGGAGACAGGTTTGAGAGTTCATTCTTGAGTGAGGAGAGATAGTGCTTCCTGGCACTCCTGAGGGTAGACACACACTTGTTCCGAGCTTGGTGGAAGGAACTGAGATTTCCTTCAGTTGGATTAGCCTTCCAAGAGGCAAAGGCAAGTTGTTTCAGGGCAACTGCCTCACCACAAGATTCAGTGTACCATGGACGGGAGGAAGGGTAAGACAACTGAAGGCGAGATGGGATAAATCTGTGCATGAGAGAGATCAGTTTGCTTTGGAAGAATTCCCAGGAAGAATTGATGTCAGAGGCAGTGGAGATGGGAGACCAATCCAGACGATTGATGGCTGCTTGAAGACCGTCCCAGTCGGCCTGAGTGAAATGCCAGACTCGTCGACGCTGAGGAGGCTCTCTGAGAATGGCCAGAGAGATGTCCACTTTGACAAGCACATGATCAGAAGAACCGATTTGAGCAGAAGAAGAGCAGCAGACATTAGCAGGGAAGTTAGTCATAAACAAGTCTAGAAGAGAAGATACTCCATTGGCTGAGATCCGGGTCGGGAAATTGACAGATTGTGTCAATCCCAGTGAGTCACAGAAGTCCTTTGCTGAGGTGCCATGACTGGTGAGAGAGGAACCTACACCCAACCAGGTGGCATGATGACAATTGAAGTCACCACATATGAGGAAGAGAGAGTTGGGATGAGTGGATATAAGTTGGTCCATGTTGTCAGACAGTGAAATGTAGATGGAGTCATCACTGTTTGGGGGACGGTACAGAACACATATGAACAAAAGGTGGGAGCGGAGAGGAAGCCGTAGCCAGAGGTACTCCTGGGGGTGAGGAGGAGAGAGGGCAGTGCAAGGAGAGTGAGGAAGAGAGTTTTTGATAAATATAGCCACCCCACCACCAGGCCGAGGCTCAGGTCTATCATACCGGAGGAGGGAGTAACCAGGAAGAGATATTAAGGAATCAGAGACATCTTGAAGGAGGAAAGTCTCTGTTAAGCAGATCAAGTCTGGATTGTCAGAAGCAACCTGTATGGAGAGATCAGTCAGGTTTGAGCGAAGGCCCCGGATGTTTGAGGTCCATACCGTTAATGAAGAGAGAGGGGGAGCATCGGGTACAGGACAGGGGAGGGGAGGAGTAGGGTAAGATGAAGGATGAGAGGGGGAGGTAGGGAGAGCAGTTGTTAGTGTGTCAGCGATTGCAGAAGAGTTCCAAGAAAGGGAAGGATGAGGAGGATGAAAGGTTTGAAGGTGAAGGGATGAGGCACAGAGAGGGGTTGTTTGAGGGGGGGCAGAGGAAAGAAGAAGGTTGGGGGGGTGGAGGTATGAGATAGAAGGGAGACGAAGTGGGGAGGAGGCAGCTTTGAGGAGGAGGGGGGAGGAGGGAGAATTGGAGAGGAATGGTATGGGGGGAGATTTGAATGGGAGGGGTTGGGGGGGAGTTTTGAAGGGGAGGAGTGAGGGGGGAGTTTAGGAGGGGAAGGGCAAGGGGGGAGTTCAGGAGTGGAAGGGCAAGGGGGAGTTCAGGAGTGGAAGGGCAAGGGGGGAGTTCAGGAGTGGAGGGGTAGGGGGGGAGTTTAAGAGTGGCGGGGCAAGGGGGGAGTTTAGGAGTGTAGGTGCAAGGGGAGGGATTTGGATGGGAGGGGCAAGAGGGGAGTTTAGAAAGTGGATGATTAATGAAAGACGAACATTGAAAACAAATTGGGTTTGTTGTGATTTTCAAGTTAGCAATCCGGTTCAGAATGATGGAGGAGGGATGGAATGAATGTGAATTTAGACCATGTAGTGAGGGAGACGTATAAGATATTGAATTTCTTTTTTTTGAGGTGGAATGAGTTGGAGAGGAAATTGAGAAAAGCCTTTTAAATAGGAAGAAAAACAGCGTGTTGTAAAATACCACCGAGTAAAACACTGAAGGGGAAAGGTTATACATATTTAAATAATATTTAAACAGAACCGTGAACAATCTTATGTGCACAAAAATACCAACGGGGGGAGAGCCGAGCGGGACCACCACGAGTCACGTGAAGGGCAAACGGACCACCACGAGTCACGTGAAGGGCAAAATTGGTGGAAGACTGGCATGAGTGTTAATGTACCCATATAAAGGTCATTGTGAACACCTGGATGAGCATTAATTAATTGTTTGAAATTTTTTCTGGCAAATCCAGTGGGAGTTTGTGATGAAGAAAATCAAGATGTGAAATTGAAGGTGAAATAAAATAAAAATTCAATTGCGATTCAGAAAGGAATGCAGACAATGCAGTATTTCCAGGATTGCGGTTGTTAAGCATGATAACAATAATAATAATAATAATAATAATAATAATAATGCTAATAATGAATTTATTGTCACATATATGCAATTGTCGAAGAAGAGAATTGTCTTCAACTCAGAGGGTGTACAAAACAAATTTATTTAATGATCACAGAGAACTGAAACACAGTACGCTTAACAATATGATCCGTTCTCACTGACATCTTCTCTCGAGTGGCCTTCTATTTCCTGGTGGACCCGTGGGTGGGAGGGAAAAATGTGAAGGCCACGCAAAGACATACCCCTCTGTTTGCCAGAGTTATAAAACTCATGATTACAATCAAGGCTGCCAAGTTATCACAGAAGGATTCATGAATCTGATCGGATAGCCCTGAGGAAAGAAAGGTTTTTACAATTGAGACATTCCATCACATGCTGAGAGAGAGAGAGACATATGCAGATGTGACCGAAGATTAAAACAATGAAAGTTGTAAATGTTGAGAGTTAATCCGTTGCAACCCCAGACAAGTTGGCGCCAGTCTATCATCATTTCGGCAACTCACTGACGAACGCTTTGGCACAGGGATAATTATGGACTTTTTCAAAACATGGAGAATTTTACAAAGCTGAAGTGACCAGTTGAAAAGTAAAGTAAAAATGGGCGACAGTTCATCAGCATGAGAGACCGCAGCAGCCCGGGGCTGGCACAATCAGGACCAGTCACTTTCCTGACCTTCAGGTTCATCAGAACACGCCGAGTGTCATTTCTGGAGATCACAAAAGCTTGAGCAGTCACTTCCACTGTGGTTGGTGCTGTGCCCACCGGGTGATCGAATTGGCTGTAAAAATGAGTCAGTTTGGCTGGCAATGTGTGTCGTCATTCCTTGGATATTTCAACTTCGGCTTGTAACGAGTGATCGTGGGGAGATCCTGCCAGAGTTATTTGGCATTCGCACTCATGATTCGCACTCCTCCAGCAATTTTCTTGATTTCTGCATTATTTAGGCTGAAATCGCCGGGTACTTGACATCTCAATGAGCAACGTTGACTTTTCCTTTTTGTTCCTGAGTACTATCTCTGTCACAGTCCTTTGCTTTCTCTGTTCACGCTGGATGGCATCATCAGGTCGTGAGCATTATGTCCTTCTTTACAATGATTGCTTTTCTTTCATGTTTCCATGAGTTTTGTGAAACTGGGATATTGAAATTTCTGCAGATGTGCCAGTAGATTACTCCACATAACTTGTGTCTTTCGGTGTACAGCTGTTCTGACATGAGTTTTTTTTGTTTTTTTTTACATCCAGATAGGATGTGACTCCTGGTTTCTGTTTCTACCTTGCAGAACATTCTCTGTCCCAGTTGAGCTGCCTCTTCTTCGCTATTCCAGTGATCCTTCTTTGTCTATCCAAAATCTGTCCAACTCTTTTTTTGTATTTTCCAGCTCTTTTGTCTTTCTCCCAGTTGTCAGTTGTTGCATGCAGGGGAAGAAGGTGTCGTAGCGGCCACTGAAGAAGAAGATGCGATATTTTGCCGTGGATCTATCATCACTCCGTCATGTAAGTGCTCCAGGAATGTAAGACAAAATATCAGACTCTCACAGATCTCAAGTTAAATCTTAAGGTTCTACTTTAATGACTCAGCATTCACGTTATACCTTGATGACCCAACATTCGTGTTCTAACTTGGTGACCCAGCATTCACGTTCTACCTTGATGACCCAGCATTCGTGTTCTAACTTGGTGACCCAGCATTCACGTTCTACCTTGATGACCCAGCATTCGTGTTCTAACTTGGTGACCTGGCATTCGTGTGCTACCTTGATGACCCAGCATTCGTGTTCTACCTTGATGACCCAGTATTCGTGTGCTACCTTGATGACCCAGCATTCCTGTTCTAATTTGATGACCCAGCATTCGTGTTCTACCTTGATGACCTGGCATTCGTGTTCTACCGTGATGACCCAGCATTCGTGTGCTGCATTGATGACCCAGCATTCGTGTTTTAACTTGATGACCTGGCATTTGTGTGCTACCTTGATGACCCAGCATTCGTGTTCCACCTTGATGACCCGGCATTCGTGTTCTACCTTGATGACCCAGCATTCGCGTTCTATCTTGATGACCCAAAAAACAAGTTCCACCTTTATGATGCACAAAACGAGTTCTACCTTGATGACTCATCATACGAGTTCTACTTTGCAGACCGACAAAATTCGGGACAAATCAAGAAGTGAGTTCTGCCTCGATAGCTCAGAATGTGAGACCTATGTAAGAGACTCAGGGGAAAAGAGTTCTGCCCAGATGGCTCACAAAATAGGCCCGTGTGAATCCCGTAACAATGGCGGACTATGTGTGACCTCGGTTGGTACATTTGAAAGCTTGGACAGTTTTATTTTTTTTTTTGTATACAAGATCGGGGCTCGTGTAAGAGCTAACATCGATCACAAAAAAACAACAACAAACGGACACACAAAATATACAATAAAAGGGAGCGGGAGACAAGATGGGGAGAGAGAGAGAAGCACACAAGAACAACAGCAGAGAACAGGGCCAACGGAAGATCTGTGGGAGGGAGAGGGCTTGGGGGGAGGAGGCATGGGAAGGTGGGAGGGGGGAGAGGTATAATTGCTAGAACTTCCAGGAAAGAAAGAAGTCGGGATTTCAAAGAAAGTGGATCTGGGGTGAATTAACGGGGATAGAAGAGATCAAGGTTTTGGATGGGGGAGTTGATCATGGAGTGCCTAAGGGTGTTGATTTTGCTTCTGGTTCATAATTTAGTTATCATTAATTACCTCTTTATAAATTTTTTTTTAAATTCCTATTAAGGGGAAATGTTGTAATGTTAAAACAATGTTAGAGGTAAAGGGGATGCAATTGCAGTACTTTGAGGTTGTACACTCCATGTGGTGGGTGTGCAAGCGCGGATCCACACTGGCGGGAATGGCGATGCTTGTGAAAGGTGCAGAAGCTGGTTCATTAAAGCCTGAATGATCCACTGATCTGTGGTCTTGAACTTTGCCTGAAATAGACCCCCTTCATGACCTTACTATCCTCATCCCTGTCGTGAGCCAAATTTCTAGATCATCTTCCTCCCACCACCCTCTTCAAGTTTTTTTTTTTTTTTTTTTTTTTTACACCTCTTCTCTATCATTATTTTGTTGTTGTATTTCTTCTGTTTTATAATATACATAGGTTATAAATACCTAACTGAAATGTTTATGAATGACCCTTAAGCTCAAGGTTCAGCTCCAGCGTGAATGCAATTTGTTTTTGACTTCCATTGACATGAAGCAAATTCTGTCGTCATCGTTTTTTTAACGACATTTGCTCTTATTTTATAGCGTTGGTCGATGGATTCGCACGACTCCATTTTGTTATTTCGTTCACATCTTTCTTTAAAGCAGTTATTTTCATGTCATTGTTGATACCTTCCTGCCATGTTTTCCTGGCCGAGCTGCCTCTTCGTGTTTTTCATTTGCCTTAAAACCTACTATCTTCCTATTAGGTGCATCCTCTATAGTTCTAGCCTACTAACTTCCGATTCGGTTCATCCTCTATAGTTCTAGCTACATTACCTGTCCGAACAACCGAAGCCTTCTCTGTCTCAATTGAATTTCTATGCTGCTACTTTTGAGTGTATTTATCAACTGCGCC
This sequence comes from Myxine glutinosa, assembly GCF_964187855.1. Classification (NCBI taxonomy): domain Eukaryota; kingdom Metazoa; phylum Chordata; class Myxini; order Myxiniformes; family Myxinidae; genus Myxine; species Myxine glutinosa. The sequence goes on from NC_136273.1 coordinate 33,824,090, forward strand.
AGCACTCTATGTAGGGATGGCGTGGTACCATGAAAAATTCCTCCGGTCCCATTTGCTACATCCAAAACTAAAGTTGGCATATCTTCTCCCACCAATCGCTTTGGCTACATAAGAGAGCCTACCTGGTCTGTTCAGCTGATTGTCCAGGTAGAGATCACTTTTTAGTTCTCCAGACGATGGCAAAAGCTAGAAAATAAAGCATAAAATAATAACAATCTTTATTGTCCCATATCCAAGGAAACTATTATTTGGTGACACCGTAAGTTTAACCATCATAAAAAACATAAAACACAAAGGGAATAAGAAAACAAACAAAAAAATATATATAAAAATAACCGAGATCGGTCAAACTGGAAAATCATCTCGTTCATCCTAATAATCATCTTCAGACGGCGTATTTCCGAGCTGCCTCTCTCAATGGCAATGACTCTGGTGCCGTCCGACAATGTTACTTGGTGCAGCATACTTTACCACTGCAATTTTTATAGATTGAAAGGATTCACCGAAAAGTTTGAAATAGCAAAGCACTTACCTGGTTGCACTTACCTTAAGAAGTTGCTCGACCACACTAATTTGACATTCTGTTCACAAGATAGTTCCTTCAGTGTAATCCTTACCTTGCACTCAAGGACCCGCGTCATGCACTCAAAAAACTTTTATTCTCCACTAGCTGGGTTACCTGTTCTATGAACAGAAATAATTAGTAAGTGTTGATGCCAACTTTTTTGCAAAACTGCACCACACCACAATATTCATAACTCGTGAAAACCTGAGGCTTTACCATGAAAAGTTTAATTGAGAATTCTTCTTACATGCAAGAGTTATGTTGCCACTGTTGGGATCTCTATTTATTGTGCTTGAAATCCTTCCCAAAAAGCTAGATGTGGGATGGTTTGATGGATGTAGGAGGTGGGATGGTTTGGGAATCGGGACCGCCTCGAAGGCAGGCCCCATGTGACGTAAAAGAACCCGCTGTTGCAGCCGGTCCTGTACATTTGAAAAAAATTATCATCAGATTGTTCAATTTGACAATTTAATTGTTCGCACCACCACTGATTCCACGAGGTGCCAACCTTGAGGTTGTGGAGCTTCTGTGCAACAGACATTGAGGTTCAGAGGTGTGGAAGAAATTTGTCAATGGAAAACTGTCGCTCCCAGAAGAAAAACCCCAGGCAGTGTATAAGCATGAACCTCACTCGAGGGCTGAAGGCCAAAAGGCTGAGGCCTATAGGTGCTAGTATGGGCTCAGGTTTGCTTTACAATGAAGGACAAACATAGGAAAGGTACGGCAATTGTGAATATACTGTATAACACTTACCATAGCAGATGGTTTCAGCTTAACGCAGCATGAAAATGGCGAACTTATTAATTAGTTAGTTTACAATTGTGGGTGGAGTCAGGCCTGCTGTCCAGCCAATGGGTGGAATACACAGCTCGGCTAATTACATATGCTGGCCTTCACCCGTGCTATGTCCTGTGATAGCTGTTAGCCAATCAGATTGAGTATAATTTTTTTTTTTAAAGATGGAAAAGTAGGCTTTAAAGGCTGAGGTGATGGATGAAAATACCCTTCGGACTTTGGTCTGTGTGCCAAATGTGTTCATTGTAGGACTAGCGGCACTTGTCTTTACTCTGAAATATTTTCTTATTCATTGCATGGTCAACTGTACTACCAACACAGTAGCTCTGGGTAATCCATTTGATCCTAACTCTGCAAATTGGCTAAGTGGAGGAACAAATCCATTATCAATATGTTCATCCTCAACCGAAGCTCGTTTGTCGCTACATTGATGACTGTATTGGCACAACAGTAGGGGAAGAATGTTGGTTGTAAGACACAACCATTTTTACATGTAAGTGAATGGGGAAAATGCGTTGGAACTTTTGGGCCACCCACCAAAAACCAAAAAAACCCCGTCTATTTCTCCCTTCCCCATTTAAGCCATCAACAAAGGTTAAATCCTAAATAGACCCCAAAACCATTTTTCGGTTCTAAAACACTCATATTTTCGTTATTCTCGAATAGAGAACCACGAATATTGGTTTATGTTTTATTTTAGGGAAAAACTTAATTTTCTGCTTTTATGGTTTCGCACGAGTCAAGAGCATTTAATCCTTAAAAAAAATGTTAATCCTTCCAAACTCTCTCAGTCAAGAGATATTTATAACTAATTCTATAAATAATTTTAATCCCTTCCTCTTACACAGGAAGGTTATTGTTCTAACTCTATTTTGTCATCATTTTTTAAAATATAAGATGAACCAAGGTCCAGTGCGCTTCATGGAGACGGAGGATGTCAATCGAAGAGTTATTTGACCTTGAAGATGAGTTTCAATCTTTTCCACAACAAGACTGGTGAGCTATGTTTAAACCTACTAGCAACGGTACCTGCCCTATGGGCGGGGCTTCAATTGGGAGGCCCAAATGAAAAGGCAAAATATCAGAAATTTAATGCTCTTTTTATTTTAAACGATTCTTATAAACATCCGTTAAATCATATCACATGGAAATCATCAAAATCTAAACAGTATTTGTAGAATTTCAATAAAAGCCACATCACTGTTCATATCGGTAAATATTATTCCATCGTGTTTGGAAAAACAGGGAAATTGGAAAAATTGGAAAAACAATATAGCCTATTTTACTCCTAGGGGTCCCAGGATTACCCACCCAAAATTTCATAGCGATCGGTTCAGCCGTTTTTTGCGGTACCTGGGAATGGACGACAGACAGACATTTGGTGAATTATAGTAAGATTAATTATATATTGTTTTATACAGAACCAAATAACTGCACATTTAACAACTATTGCCTTTCCCTTTTTTTATTCCAGTTTAGCCCCCAACTCTTCAATAACAGAGTTGATGGTTGAGGTTGAAAATCAAGTCAATGAATATCACGACCTTGAATGGGACTACTATGAGGTTCCAACCTGTGCTGATTTTCACCCACTATCACAACAAGACTGGTAAGCTATGTTTAAACCTATTAATTTATATATTGTTTTATACAGACCCAAATAATATACGAATAATAATTATGTTTTTTTCTTTTTATCACAGCATCTCTTCAATAACAGAGTTGATGGTTGAGGTTGAAGATCAAGTCAATGAATATCACAACTTTGAATGGGATTACTTTGAGGTTCCAAAGAGTGCTTATTCATTTCCAACCTGTGCTGTTTTAAACCTCCATCTTGATGAACTTAACACAAAACTCGATCTTCCACAAGCAGACTGTGATTTGTATCGGGAAAGAATCATCATTTCCACAATTGAATATTTACTCCCACCCAAATAAAAATGTTTAAATAATGTAAAGGTTTTAATGTTGTATGGTTTTAATTATATTTGTTTTGCCTCCAATTATTTCATCATTAATTACAAAAAGAGAATAAAGGAGGGGAAAAAGGGAATACTGTTCTCCCCTATGGGCTGGTGCTCCTGCCTCACACCTAGCTCGGCTTCACGCTGTTGAATCCAAAGCTTTCAGAATCATTGGAATCTCCCGCGATGAAGCTATCTCTGAGGGCCTTTCACTCACTCACCGCAGGCAGGTAGGTGGTCTTTCTGTCTTCTACCGACTCCTCTCCGGCCTTGCTCCCCCAGCTCTCTCTGTGCTCTGTCCCCCAAATATTCCTACAGGTCGCACAAGATCTGCCAGCAACCCTCTGATGGTTAAACTGCCGAAATGTCGGCTCTCTGCTCACCTTCACTCTTTCATTCGTCTTTTCTCCCGCCTCTGTTCGCTCTTTCACGAGCCTCGATCTTGTATACAAAAAAAAAAGAAAAAAAGGGAAGTGCACTCCCTCCAATGACCCACCACCTCCCTTGTCCCATCCCTTTCCCCTCTACGTGTGTGTGTGGAGAAGGGTGGGGGTGGGATGAGGTGGGTGGTGGTGCACAAGGGGGAGGGGGATTGTGGGGATTATGGGTGTGGTTTGTGTGTGCGTGGTTTGTGGGTGGAGACAAAAAGGGGGGCGGAGTCAATTTTTTGAAAATTATTTATTTATTTATCATCTTTGTCTTTTGTAATTCATGTGAATAAAATGTACTGTACACAAGATTTCTTCTCCCTTTAAATCACTTAATTTGTAGGTCCAAGGAACTGTATTCATTGCATCAACAATTTAAAGAAAGTTAATTAGTCCATCTCTTTGTATAACCCTTCTCAAAATGGCTTCTCCATCTGTATATTCTAGCAATATCACCAACTTTGAACTTGGTTTTTCTCAAATGAATTTCCTTTTCATATTCTAATTTTGTAAATTATTTTTTTTTGTAAATTTGTAATTTGTAAAAAAAAAATTTTTTTTTATTCTAATTTTGTAAATGTTTCCGATGGTTTTGATTTTGTTGATGAATGAACTGTATTGAATGATCGTTTTAAGGCCATTTTCCCCACTAGAGTGGGGGTTAGCCTTGCGGGCCCCATGACAATCATGGTTCCCTGTTTGAGGCAATGTTTTTATGGCCGGATGCCCTTCCTGGCGCCAACCCGTTGTTACCTCTTACGATGCGTAGGGATACGGTGTACCTATTCTAAACCGGGGTACACACCGGGACAACTGTGTTATTGTAATTATCTACAATGTCCTAAATGAAAGATACTCATTGTTGAGAACCGAGTTGTGTGAATTTTTTTATATATTGTTGCGGATATGGCATTTGGCCTCCATTTCCGCTTGTAAATATTCCCCTATTTCCCCAATACTCCCCAACTATCCCCAATCCCCCATTCCCTAGTCCCATTGTCTGTAAACAACACTCTGTAGAACCGACCTTCCCCTTTTTCCCCCATTAAATGTCGTGCCCAGGTCCACCGCATCTCACGTAGACAACTTTCGGACCTCTTGCTAGTTATTCTTAGTCTATGTCAGTTAAGGACTCGTTTCCATTAATTCTGACTCTTCGTTGCACCAGAATGTGATCGTATGGCACCAGTAGTGAGTTTAGGACCTCCCCATACCTCCTCCCATCTTCCCCATGAAACAACAACAACAACAACAACAACAACAACTACAACAACGGCGTGCGGGGAGTGTGCGTCCTCACACCGGCTTGGTTAGCCGCCATTGACCATGCGCTCCGACGGGGTTACCACGAAGGGGCTCACTGTCAGCTCCTCGTCAAGGGCGGAGCCCGGTAACCCCCCCGCACCCAATAAGAAGGGCGGACCGATTCCATCTGGGGCGGAGCTAACTAGCCGAGGGCGTGTCACTCCCCGCCGGATATACGCAGCGACTTACCGGACGTGAGGTCAGATGCGCCCCGAGCTTGAAGAAGAGCCAGTCGCCACCTCCGAGCGCTGAGTGAGACCTCCCGCATCTTTGGACCGGACCGGGTCGATTCTGTCCCTGAGCCAAGGTGCACCTTGAGCCATCGACTACCCGCTTTCCTTGCCATCAATCCCCGTGTGAGTCAGTTTTGTCCTGTTTATCTGTCGTCTGTCGGGGCTATTATAAGACCGTAATTAAGTGCCTATCTTACTATGCTGTACCTCTCATCCCTGTAATCTAACGTTCCGAACTAATATAACCTCCTCCGGAGGTCTTGAGAACTGAACCCTTGGTGTCGTGTCATTTAATCCCAGCCGTTGTGTCCTTTTCCTTCATTGATCTAGCGTAGCGCGACTCGGCCAACGTTCGGGTATAATCGGGTAACTTGTGCGAACACGGCGGCCATTCCGCTCGGCCCAGCATAACATCAAAGTCGTGTCCGTAACAATATAATCTCTCTTTCAAAGTGCGATTAAAATGCTCAATAACAACTGCCTTTCCTTCATTAAAGGTGCTGTATAATGTTATACCATTATCTTTGAGAAATTTCACAAATGTTTTGTGATGGAACTCTGTTCCCTCATCAGTCCATAACTTCTTTGGTTTCCTTTTGCTTTTACTAAATATTCTACTGAAAGCTAACATTAGAGTGTTACCCCTTTTGTTTTTCAAAGGAACAACCCATGCATATCTACTCCTCAAATCAATAACGGTTAAAGCATACCTGTATCCCTTATCATTATTTAGTTCAATTAAATCAGCGGACCAGATGTAATCAAC
>NC_136273.1:33835148-33930148 GCF_964187855.1 Myxine glutinosa
ATCTTGATCCATTTTCTCTATTTATTTAGTAATAAAACTTATGGAGGACGAATAGTTTAAATTTCATCAAGAACATTATGTTTTAAGTGGAAAAGTATCAATAAATTACCACAAGATTTTCATCAACTAAATTATATTTTAAGTGGAAAATTATCTCTAAACTAACACGAGATTTTCCTCAAGAAATTTTATTTGAAGTGAAGTTATGCTATATAAATATGGTGAACACAACGTATTGCGACGTTTCGAATCGTGAATATAAATGTTATAACAAACACCTTAAACCCACAAACACACATTGAATTTGCTTCAACTAATATCTCCATCAGAACGAGAAATAAAACATTGAGATGTCTTAAAAGAGAGTTATATAAGAAACACATCCGCAAATCCAATCAAGAAGGAGATGTGGGATACACTCCAATTACCCCTTTAATGGGGAGATTGAAAACGCTGATGAAGCATTTAAGGGACAAACAAAAATAAGATTGTTTCGCTTTAAAGAACCAGCACCAATATGAATCATTGAGGCAATTGATATGGTTAAACTGGCTATTTAAACTAATTAAAAACACATTTAGTGAAATGAATACTTTTAAGTTTTTTTGAGAGGAAAAATGAATATGACAAGAGAAGGTGATGAAGAAACACCCCATATGAGAACAAACCCTCACTTTATCACAACATTCCAAGACTTCTTAGTTTGTGATGCCTGTGATGAACTCCATCGACAATAACTAAATGTTGATAATAGTGTGGTAGGTACTGGATTTGTTATTGAAAAAATCATTATTTTAGATATATACATCTTAAAATCAGACTCTTTATTCTTCTTCCAACAAAGATTTACCAATATAAATAAAGCTTAAAAAGGCGGTTGTTAATAATTAAAGCATTGACAAAAAATGCTTTCTATGGTCTGCTCTTGCTCACATACATCCTCCAAAATGGAATCCTGAAAGACTGTCTTGTAGGAGTTGCGGGCAACGAGAGGTTAAAAACTTCTTGACTTGTTCAACGCTCCTTTATTTCCAAAGACTTATTTCCCGACCGGAACTCCTCTCTTTTTATATCCCCCATCACTTCCGCCCGATCCTCTTAAAGTGGCGTGGCACCAACAACCGAGCGCCCGCCACGCCCATACCGTCAATAGTCCCACTGGTCCCGTGCTAGTGAATTACGGACACCTCTATGGGTATCCCCCACATGCGCCCCCACAGAATTCACTCGAACTGGCAATGTCAGTTGTTGGGGGGCCTTAACCACCCAGTCGAAACGACCCCTGATGACCCGAGCAGGGACTGTTAGAGGCTTGGTAGTAGGCGGGCCAACCGGGGGCTTACCCGACGGGGGACAGCCCCTCCGTTGGGGTTGGGCCAACCGAGGGGGCTGGTCTCAGTCCAAGTGAGCCAGCTTGAGGCGGTCCACCGAAAGGTGGTCCGGTTTGCCACCCATCTCGACCACGAAGGACTTGTCCCCGGTCTCCAAAACACGGAAAGGCCCGTCATAAGGCGGCTGAAGCGCCCCCGGTGTGCGTCATGGTGAACAAAGACGTACTCTGCTGTACATAGATCCGGTGGGACGTGGGACTGAGGCAAACTATGTTGAGATGTGGACACCGGTGCAAACATCTTGGCAATCTCCCGGAGAACCGACCGCTGACAAGCGACGGACCAGGGGCTTGTGGCGTCAGGAATGAAATCCCCGGGAACCCGCAGCGGCTGGCCACAGACGAGCTCAGTGGATGAGGACTGGAGGTCTTCCTTAGGGGCTCTCCTGAGGCCCAACATGACCCACAGGAGTCTGTCGGCCCAACTGTCACCCCCTAGGCTGGCCCTGAGAGCAGCTTTCATAGAGCGATGGAACCTCTCACACAATCAATTAGTCTGGGGATGATATGCAGTCGTACGATGGAGCTTTACCCCCAACCCCTGGGCAACAGCACCCCAGAGCTCTGAAGTGAACTGGGGCCCCCTGTCTGAAGAGATGTCCGAGGGGGCACCAAAACGGGCAACCCAAGTGCCGATGAACGCCCGGGCCACATCGGCAGACGTCGTAGATGTAAGCGGGACGGCCTCTGGCCACCTGGTGGTCCTATCGACCATCGTGAGGAGGTGGGTGAATCCCTGCGAGAGGGGAAGGGGCCCCACCAGGTCCACGTTAACATGGTCAAACCGTCGCTCGGGCACTGGGAATGTCGCCAACGGGGCCTGGGTATGGCGATGCACCTTTGAGCGTTGGCACTCGATGCAGGTGTTGGCCCAGTCGCGCATATCCTTCCTGAGCCCGTGCCAAAACGAACTTCACCGCCACCAACTTTTGCGATTCCTTCCTGCCCGGGTGAGAAAGACCGTGGACTGCAATGAACACCAGCCGTCTCCAGCCGGTGGGTACGATGGGGCGAGGCTCGGAGATGAAGCATGTGCTCCGTCCTGGAAGCGCTGGCGATGAGAACATCATCCAGATAGACAAACAGAAACGGCAAGTCCTGTAACACGCTGTCCATCAGGCGCTGGAAAGCCTGGGCCGCGTTCTTGAGTTGTTCGTTTTTACAATAGTCTGCACTATATATCGCTTCTCTTTTATTGTTATTTTACTTCCTGCTGTCTCTGCTAGAAAAGCATCAAATAAATCAGGGAATTTATAATAACATATTTTCTTTATCGTTGTATCAATATTGTTACCCCGTGCACATGAAGCGAAAAGCAGGGTTAATCAATTGGTTCACTTCTGTCTGTCTGTCTGTCTGTCTGTCCTGTCTACAAACGTCAGTTTATGATTCAAGAACAACTTGATTTCAATTGAATGTTATATTTTGAACACGAATCAGAACATGAATCGGAAAACAAACCTGTAGTGCGGCAGGTCTTTGGCTTCAATCAATCCTGATTGCGCATGCGCAGAGAGGAGTCCGTTTTATTACTCTGTCTACCTGTCTGGCAGTGAAAAACAATTGAAAATCATTCCAAACAGGAACCGTCCTGTTTTTAAGGATGTATTAAAGGAAAAATGACAAAACAACCATTGGAATTAATCAGTGATATAGATATGCTTATGATGATAGAGAACGCTAAAAGAGACGGAATATCACAAACTTGTTCGAAGAGATATGCCAAAGCAAACAACAAATATCTTCCTAACTATGATGCTTAAAAAGATAGTTCTTACTTTATGTATTATGATGCTAACAATTTGTATGGATGGCTTTGTCTCAATCTTTACTGTGTGGAAAACTCAAATGGGTAAAAGAGAAAGATTCTGAAAAAGTTATTTAAACATCATAATCTCTTCTCAAAAATAATTGGATAAAGCAGAAATTGGGTATTATTTTGAGGTTGTTTGAAATATCCAGAAGAATTCCACAACAAACATAAAGACCTGCCATATGCGCCTGATAAAGTCTGAGAAAGGAATGGCTTTGCGGTTATCAACAATCATTTATTACTACGAGGGAGATACCCGTGCTACACACGGGTGGGAGGCCAGAAGCAAACAGGCAATGCAGATACCGCGAATGCTAAAGCATGAAACCAAAAAATTCCACATTCCTGTAGCACCTTCAGTCGCACGTCAGACATGGACAGCAAGTTCGTGAAGGACTTCCATGAAAAACGTACCTGTTCGCAAACAAACGGGTACGTTCACGGAGAGAAACATCGATCGTGGGACCGTGGTGAATCTGCATATGGCGATCCGCGAAGGTCACGTTCAGAAAATAGAAACCATCACAGCATGTCGTCATTCACTTGACCTCGATATCTCTTTTTAAATTCCAAACAACATATCTCCAATCACAAATTAATCACAAAATAAACTTTTAACAACATTGTTAATGTTTCCTTCATTGGAAAAACTTCCAAATCAATAGTTAAAAGGATTTTGAGCCGATAGCTGTTACGGCCTTGGTAAGATCGATGGAAACAGCAATCTGTTAGCGTATTCACTGCCCAAATAGCTATGTGGAATTCTCTCATGTAGAGATTAAATGGCGTTTGAACTTTGGCAGTGGTCATTATTTACTTTTAATGATCTTTATATACGAATCAAAAAGAAGATAATTGGTTTTGGGTCGTCCTTTCCGCATATCTTGTGGGATTGTGAGTTGGAGAGACGGCCGTGATGGCGGGGAGCGATTTGGAATTCTCTCAAGCAGGGATTCAACCCGTGTCCTTGTAAAAGGTCTTTGGCCAAGGTCACCGAGTCTGATCGGTGCAGCCGTTTGTGCGGCACACGGGAAAGCAACATCGTCATGAGAACAATGAACGTCATGCGAACACGAATGTTGTGCGGGAGTCCAAAGCTGAGAATGCTGGAGACTAAAGCTGAAATTGCGAAAACTAAATAGCCTATTTTACTCCCGGAGATCCCAGGATTTATCCACCCAAAATATCGTTGAGATCGGTTCAGCAGTTTTTACGGTACCTACGAACAGACAGAGAGACAGACGGTTGGACATTTGGTGAAATAGTAAGATGAGCAGGAAACCAGCAGAAAAATTACTTACTACATTATATGATAAAAGGAATTATGTTTTCCATCAAATGAATTTAAGACAATATTTATCTGCTGGGTTGAGAGTAAAAAAATTCATAGAATTTTAAAGTTTAAACAAAGTCATTGGTTAAAGACCAATATTGATTTTAATACAAAAAGGAGGACGGAAGCAAAAACAGATTTTGAGAAGGCCTTTTTAAAATTGCTGAATAATGCTGTATTTGGAAGAAAGAAAAAAACTATGGGTAATGTTACGAATAGACAAACATAAGACTTGCTACATCTTGGAAACATCAAACAAGCATCTAAATTAATTAATAAACCACGTTTTCAAAGAGTGAAGGTGTTTTCAGAGAACTTTTGTGCTGTTCATGATTGTGAATAAAGAGAGTATTGAAATGGATATACGTACTTTTAATATGGGAACATCAATTCTTGAGTTGTCAAAGTTGTTAATGTATGACTACTTTTACAACAACTTAAAGAAGAAATATATGGATGGAGTTAATCTACTCCATATGGATACAGACAGTTTTATTTTCAAAATCAATGTGGAAGATATTTATTAGAATATGTCTGAGGATGTTGATATTTATGATACAAGCAATTATAAATCAGATATCAAACTATTCTCCACAAAGAATAAAAAGGTTATTGCAAAGTTTAAAGATGAATTGGGTGGAAAGATAATTATGAGTGAATTTGTGGGATTGAGAGCAAAGCCTTATGCTTATAAATATATTGATAATAATATTGAAAAGAGTGATAAAAATTTAAAAGGGGTAAAGTAAAATGTAATCAAAGAAACAATAAACTTTGAACATTATTACAGCTGTTTAACCTTTAAGAAAGAAGAGTATAGAAAATGAATACAATAAAAAGTTATAAACTTCAATTATATATAGAGGAGGTAAATAAGAAGGCATTTGGGGCTTTTGATGATGAGGTTTATTTTCGAAAATGGAATTGACAGCCTCCCTAATGGATATATAGATATTTAAAGGATAAGTTTTAATAAGGATTAATAAAAAAAATGGGTTGATGGGGTTTTACTGTGATATAAATGATAGAACCAAGCAATAACTAAACCAAAGAGTGCAGACAATCACAGCCTTGGTATTAAAATGGAAACATAACGAATGTGGTAAATATCAAAAAATTATTATTGAAGAGATAACCAAAGCAAGCCTAAACAAGAAAGAGCAGTCAAAGACTGCAGACCCGTGCCAGGACGTGTTTTCAGTGTTCTTTTTAAGGCTTTTGTGTTAAAACAAACAAGGTGGCCGAACCACATGACCGATAACATCATCGTTATTTTTTCTCTTCACCAATTTATCCCTAGATGATGCTCAATAAATTTCATCTTGATCGGAAGAAGTTTCGTGCCTGTCGAATTATGACGTCATAATGGAGGCACCTATGACATCATCATTAACATATTGTTACAGACGCGGCTTAGATGTTATTTACCGAGCGGTTTGGTATGACCACGTCTGCACAAGTTACCCGATTATACCCGAACGTTGACTAATCGCACTACGCTAGATCAATGAAGGAAAAGACACACGGCTGGGATTAAAATGACACGACACCAGGGATACGGTTCTCAAGACCTCCGGAGGAGATTATATTAGTGCGGAAGGTTCAGATTACAGGGACGAGAGGTACAGCATAGTAAGATAGGCACTTAGACACACTCTTATATTAACCCCAACAGACGACAGATAAACGGGACAAAAGGCTGACTCACACGGGGATTGATGGCAAGGAAAGCGGGTATCGATGGCTCAAGGTGCACTCTTGGCTCAAGGACAGGGTACTGTACGGTCCAGTAGATGCAGGGAGGTCACAGCGCTCGAGGTGGCGTCTTGTCGTCTCAAGCTGGGGGCGCATCTCACGTCACGTCCGGTACGTGGCCGCGTATATCCGGCGGGGAGTGACACGCCCTCGGCTCGTTAGCTCCGCCCCAGCTGGAATCGGCACGTTGCTTCTCATTGGGTGCGTGCGGGGGCGGGGGGGGTTACCGGCTCCGCCCTTGACGAGGGGCTGACAAGGAGCCCCTTCGTGGTAACCCCGCCGGAGCGCATCGTCAATGGCGGCTAACCGAGCCGGTGTGAGGACGCACACTCCCCCGCGCAGCGCCGTTGTTGTAGTTGTTGTTTGTAGTTGTAGTTGTTGTTGTTGTTTGGGGAAGAAGACGGGAGGAGGCATGGGAAGGTCCTAAACTCACTACTGGTGCCATATAATCACATTCTGGTGCAACGAAGAGTCAGAATTAATGGAAACGAGTCCTTAACTGACATAGACTAAGAATAACTAGCAAGATGTCCGAAAGTTGTCTACGTGAGATGCGGTGGACCTGGGCACGACATTTAATGGGGGAAAAAGGGGAAGGTCGGTTCTACAGAGTGTTGTTTACAGACAATGGGACTAGGGAATGGGGGATTGGGGATAGTTGGGGAGTATTGGGGAAATAGGGGAGTATTTACAAGCGGATATTGAGGCCAAGTCCCATATCCGCAACATTGCACCCTTCTCTACCCTCGGGGCGTCCCGACCCGATAAATTTTTACCTACTTTAGTGTGGCACTCAGATGTAGTTCCCTCTACTATTAACTCTACCCTGAGTGCGACAGTTTTACAGATGTTCACAAATGAGTAAATATGTCCCCCTGCGACGTTGCACCCTTCTCCTCACAGAAACACACCCACAGGATAACCGAATCCGGAAAGAATTCGCAAACTAAACATACAGCCGGTAGGGAGCATTATTTACAAGACTACGCTGATATTTACACTACGATCCAGGACCTGTTTTTGGAGGAACACATGCAGATGTTATGCATGGAGAGAGCACGCATGCCAGCATCGATACACCAACCCACGAGTGCTCTGTGGCCTACGGCCTTTAATAACGTGCAGAGCACCCTTTCCCAGCACGAAAAGCACCACCCCATAACACAGTCAGCACCATCCGGTGCACCAATAAAGTGTTTATGAATCACCGGTGGTGTCACAGCCGGCCGATGTTCTGCCGCTGGTCTTGCCTTCGTGTGGTGCACTTGGCCTTCTTACTTCTTTCAAAAATAAAGAAAGGCGCCAACCGCGTCCATTTCTTTATTGTGGCCTTCAGGGGGCCAACTAAGAGTGGTTCACCTGTTTGGCATAGGTGCCACGTTGACCCATAGGTCCATCCATGGGTGGTGCTTGGCCGCAAAAGAACTGCGGTCCATTGTGGGTGGCCACAAACATTGCGGTCCATATGGTGTATCGATCCAAGCAGCAAGCAGCGAAAGTGCAGGCCCACAACTGCGAAGCCAGCACCTCTCTCTCCTCTCTCTCTACCCCAAAGCCAGATCCTCGGAGGTGGGAGACAAAAGAAGCAGACAAGTGAGTAAGGTGGTAAGGGCGCAAAAGTGCACGCAATATAAGGTAATGCACACTGGGGGCACATGGGAACCAGGTGAGACAGGTACGTTCCTATCGTACGCTCCCCCCCCCCCCCCCCCCCACCAGGTAACCTACATGGCCCCTCCCTTACCCCTTACTGTATCCACAAAACACAACACTACCCATAAACATCTACTTTACAAATCAACAAACATCCCTACTGTCTTCCCCGTTCCTCCCATATACCAAATTCGTCTTCTCTCCCTCCTAACCAATCAAATTTGCCATTTTCAACTCAACATCATAATTTGCCATCTCCAACTCAACATCATAATTTGCCATTACCAATTCATCATCAGTCCCTCCTAGGGAGGGAGAGATGGAATCACCCCAATGTCTCATCCACGTCGTGATGCGTCTCACAAATCCACAGCAATCCTCATTTCCTGCACAGAACAAAGAAAACACAGGTGTGGAGTCATCATCATCACCACAGGCAAGTGGCTGCGTATGGTGCGACAGGTTCATCAATCCTAACTATTTCCTAAATGACTTTAACAACTTTACACTACCCGGGGTCTTTCTCCGGCCAAACCATTGGCCCTCTTACTCTATGGGTTCTAAAAACCAATTCCCATTGGCCAAACTGTGGTGCTCTTCAATTTGGGGTCTCACTCCCCCGATTCATCTCCCGGTGCCCTCGCACAATTTCTGGGCTGTGGCGTGTACCTCTCCCAGCGGGTCTACCCACCTGCACACCTCCACCACTGCAGTTGCCTCCGAGCTTACCTGCTCCTTACCCTAACCTAACTACCTGGGGAAGGCCCTCTGGCGCTCTCCCCACTCGGTGCCCTCTCTGGCACTGGGCTACCCGATCCACCCCCGGGATCCTCAGGCACCCACTCACAACTACCGGCTCCCAGAGCCCACCTGCGGCCTCACCTGGCCGACATCCTCACAGTGGTGGAGTGCCCAACCAACTACACACACTAACAGGCTACACACCCAGCCATTTCCACAACACTAATGCACCCATCCACAATACCATTCTGCAACCGCACCACAAATGCCAATATCCAACCACAATTTACCTATACCCTCTACCTAACACTTACACTACCCGCCCCGGGTACTCGTGAAAGGGGTCCACTCTTCCCCCATTCACACCTTCGCACCATGCACACCACTCCGTACCACTTACTCCCACTCTCTCCACACACCTGTACTTGCACACCTGTGCTCTCATTCTTGGTGCTGCCTGCACCCTTCTCTCCCCAAGCGCATTCGCGCTGATCCACACACTCATTACTCACACACTGCTCCACACACCTGTCCAGTTGCACACCTGTGCAATCACACCTGTTCCATCCTCACACACACGGCATCATCTCAGCTAACTACTCCCTTCTGAAACTTGCGCTTCCCAGTCGTCCCTTTAAACTATTGCGCTCCCACGTCATTATCATCCATACTAATCTACCTGCGTCCCCACTACAGGTATCAGTCACTAACTAAACTTAACGTCACCTAATGTCATCTTCGCTAGATCCCTACAATATAACCTAACCCACCCGGGCTAGTTTTCACTGCCATACACCCCATAATCTAGTGCGCATTTGCCCCCATGGGAAGGGTGGCAGGGATGCCACCCTTACCCACTGGGCCCATCGCTCCTACCAATTTTGCACATCAAATTTCAACAAATTAAAAATTTGCCAATCACTACCCATCATCTGCCAATCACTACTGCCAATCCCTTGCCAATCATCAAATTTTGTTTTTCTCTAATTTTGGGTCCAAAACACTAACCTCATCACCCAGTCTACTCACTAATACCTCTCGGTGCGCCAATCCCTGTCCAAAGCCCGGCTTCGTAAAGCCAAGCCATGAATGCGGGTTGTTCTGTGCCAGCGGCTGGATGCGTCCGGCACTCGGTGCAGGGACGGGGGCTTACCCGGGCCGAGATCCCACGCACCACCTCGGCGTGGAGCCATCCCATGTCCCGATCTCGACCTGCCGGACTGCCTCAACAAAAAGTGGTCGCCATGACGACCCTTTCTATCGGGCTGCCCGCTCCGCCTAGTGGAGCACGGACGCGGCCGTTCAAAGCGAGGCCCGGCACGCACCGAGGGCCCGATTCGGCTATAAGTCGTTCTAAACTCTACCCCGTCTAACGTCGATGCTTCACCTGGACGCTTACACCCCGCAGCCCGTTCCTTGCTCACACATCCAGCCGTTCCCATGCTACCTTTCCTTACACACCCAGGTACACCCATTCCACTCACAGCCTTGGTCACACACCTGACCACAGAACACTTTGGCACACATTCGTTGGTCGCACACCTCACCAAAACACCTCTTCGCGCCCCCTCCTCAGTCACCTCCTCTGTGACAATCACAGGTGTGCTCTCATTCGCACACCCAACCACGTGCCTCACCACCAACTCCAGCGTGCATTCCCACTCACGCTCTACCATTCCAGGTGTGCATCCTTCCATCCCAGGTGTACATCCTCGCTCACCTGTCACAACCAACTCACTCTCCTTGTCACTCTCAATACTCTCACCTCCACTCTTGACCACGCACTCACCCTTACTCTTGACAGCACACTCTTTCCCCATGCACCTGTCCGTCACACACCTTTCTCGCGCACACTCTCCCGTCACACCCTCTGTAACACTCACCACACCACGCTTCCATGTGCTCCCTCGCACACGCGCTACGACCGACTCACTCTCGCCAGCACCCTCACTCCTTGGCACGCACTTTTTCCTCACACACCCCAGAGTCGGACTTTCTCGCACACCTCCTCTTTCGCACACCAGACCTGTCGCACACTTCACCAACGGCCTCTCACGAACACCCGGGTCTATCTCGACCCCCAAGCTTATTAAATCCCCTGGCGCATCATACGCACGACCATATTGGTCACCACTTACACCGGGTCCTCTTCCTCTTCGCTTCTCCTCCATCACCTGCGAATCCCTCATCCGGTTAATGAGCACATCATCACGATCCAAACACAGACTTTGGACCAATTCTTTTATCTCCTCTTTTATTTCTTTCTTATCCCCTCTCCGTCGCTTCTTAATTTCGCTCATCCCTTCTTCCACTTCTTCTAGTTTCTGCTTCACCTCTTTCATTCCCCGGTACGTCTCCTCAAGCTCATCCTCTAAGGCTACCTTGACCGTTTCCAGGTGCGTCCTCACCTGCCGGTCCTTCGTCTCCATTACCTCTACCACCTCGTCCAACCTCGCTGTCAGTCCCTCACGTACCATCTGACATTCCCTCTTTGTCGCTATTAAGTCATTTTTTAGGTCATTTTGTGTCGCTTTTAACCCTCCTATTACCGCTGTGTTCTTCTTTACCTGGTCCGTTAGTTCTTTTTGTCCCTCTGTTAGCTGCTCCACCTCCTGCATCAGGTCCTCTATTCCCCCTTGTAACTTTACAGTCCCCTTTCTCACCTCCTTCTCCATGTGCTCCTTACAGTGCCTCACCTCCTCGCGCACTCCTCCGACCTCCTCACTCACTCCTCTTCTGATCTCTTCTCCCATCACTTGCATCTCCTGCCCAGATGCCACCCTCATCTGCTCCATTTCCTCCCTGTGAGCATCCAGTTTGGTTTCTACCCCCATTCTGACCCCCTCTATCTGCTGCCCCATTTGGTTAACTTCCCTTTCCGCTTGGTCCCTCATGTCCCTCAATTTGCCTTCCATACTGTTTTCTAACCCTATTAACCCATTTCTCACCTCTTTTATCCCGTTGTCTAACCCCTCAAAATTATTGTCTAACTTCCCAAATTTCTTGTCTAACTCCTTAAAATTATTGTCTAACCCCTCAAAATTATTGTCTAACTTCCCAAATTTCTTGTCTAACTCCTTAAAATTATTGTCTAACCCCTCACCGGTACCCCTCGCTTCGTCCCTCATTACCCCCATTTGGTTTCCCATTACCCCCAATTGCTCACTCTGAGCCCTCGCTTCGTCCCTCATTACCCCCATTTGGCCCTCCAATCGCTCACCCTGAGCATCCATCCGGTTCCCCAACCGCTCACTATCAGCCCTCATTCGCTCACTATTCTGGGCCATAAGGGCCTTCATTTGTATAAAAAAAAGGTTCAAATCCACCAGGGGCGCTGCCACGGTCGCGGGCGTGGACGCCGTGGCCATCTGCGAGGCGCCATTTTGCGCGCCCGCTACTTCGTGCGTGACGGCGCTACTTTGCGAACCTGCTACCCTCACTGCTTCGCTCTCCTCGCGTCTCTCAATTTGGTCCTGGACCGACCCTGCCTCACTCTCCTCTACCGGACCCCAGCTGTCTTGGTCTGCCATAGCGCGACTTTCAAAATTCGGGTTTTTATTTTCGTATAACAAATTCAAATTTCGCCGTTATAATTTCGCGCGGGAAACGCGCTCCGAATCGATTCTACTACAAATTTGGGCCTAATAAATTTAGTCCCGGGTTCGAATTCCACTCCTCGACACCAATTGTTACTGACGCGGCTTAGATGTTATTTACCGAGCGGTTTGGTATGACCACGTCTGCACAAGTTACCCGATTATACCCGAACGTTGACTAATCGCGCTACGCTAGATCAATGAAGGAAAAGACACACGGCTGGGATTAAAATGACACGACACCAGGGATACGGTTCTCAAGACCTCCGGAGGAGATTATATTAGTGCGGAAGGTTCAGATTACAGGGACGAGAGGTACAGCATAGTAAGATAGGCACTTAGACACACTCTTATATTAACCCCAACAGACGACAGATAAACGGGACAAAAGGCTGACTCACACGGGGATTGATGGCAAGGAAAGCGGGTATCGATGGCTCAAGGTGCACTCTTGGCTCAAGGACAGGGTACTGTACGGTCCAGTAGATGCAGGGAGGTCACAGCGCTCGAGGTGGCGTCTTGTCGTCTCAAGCTGGGGGCGCATCTCACGTCACGTCCGGTACGTGGCCGCGTATATCCGGCGGGGAGTGACACGCCCTCGGCTCGTTAGCTCCGCCCCAGCTGGAATCGGCACGTTGCTTCTCATTGGGTGCGTGCGGGGGGGGGGGGGGTTACCGGCTCCGCCCTTGACGAGGGGCTGACAAGGAGCCCCTTCGTGGTAACCCCGCTGGAGCGCATCGTCAATGGCGGCTAACCGAGCCGGTGTGAGGACGCACACTCCCCCGCGCAGCGCCGTTGTTGTAGTTGTTGTTTGTAGTTGTAGTTGTTGTTGTTGTTTGGGGAAGAAGACGGGAGGAGGCATGGGAAGGTCCTAAACTCACTACCGGTGCCATATAATCACATTCTGGTGCAACGAAGAGTCAGAATTAATGGAAACGAGTCCTTAACTGACATAGACTAAGAATAACTAGCAAGATGTCCGAAAGTTGTCTACGTGAGATGCGGTGGACCTGGGCACGACATTTAATGGGGGAAAAAGGGGAAGGTCGGTTCTACAGAGTGTTGTTTACAGACAATGGGACTAGGGAATGGGGGATTGGGGATAGTTGGAGAGTATTGGGGAAATAGGGGAGTATTTACAAGCGGATATTGAGGCCAAGTCCCATATCCGCAACAATATGTTATTCCACATGGAGATTTCATTTCAATGAGCCATGTCTCCATTTTTTCTATGCAGCGTTTTCGGAGATATAGAAGTGCAATTTTTTTCGGTTTTTCAAAGATGGCGGCCGAAACACGTGACCGATGACGTCGTAATTATCATTAGAAAATTATATCGGTGGAGTTGCACCTATCGTAAAAATTTCCTGTCAATCGGACCAACGGTTGCAGAGAAAATCATATTTATTCTGTGCGGAAAAACAAACAAACAGACAGACAAACAAACGCACTCAAATGCCACGCCCTCTCCTCTGGCGAGGGTAATAAAGCATGCAGGTTGAAGGGTTTAAAATATTTAATGGATGTCAAGAGGTCAATGGAAAAATAATTTTCTACAATCTCAAAGTGATATGTGGCTCAGGAGGTTCTCAGAGAAGAACATTGAGAGAGGTTTATAATTTCACCTCTGCTCAGGAACGATATTTAAACCAAGAAACAAGTTTCACTTCATATTTTGTAAATATAATTGACGGTGACAGAAGCCAACAGAAAATTAAGCTATTCCCGAAAATAGAACAAAAACAAATATTCGTTGGTTCGCAGTTCGAGTATAATGAAAATATTGTTGCGGATATGAGGACTGTATTTTTTTTGATTGTGTGTATTATTATTATTGTTTATTCTGCGCCTCCTGCCTCCGGAGCTGTGTAAAGGTCAAAGGGCGTCCCATAATTAGTCCATAAAGCATCCACACCACAGCCAATCATAGAATACCCCTGTTCAATAGTTATATCTTATTATGTGTTTTAGGGTAAGGCTGTGTCTCCCATTAATTGAAATACTCCATTGCACCAGTGAAAGAAATAGATTCCCTTCATTCCCACTCCCAAAACTTCCATTCCCCCTTTTCGTCAATTGCCATTCGCATTGCCAACCAACAATTGCCGCCATTGACCACGAGGCAGGGTTGGGGAAGAAAGGCGGGTCCCCACCTCGTCATAGAGGGGAGGAGTGAGTCAGCCCCACTCAACCAACCACGAACAAGGGGTTGGACTTGGAGAGGGTGTGGAGAGAAACATCGAGGAGGTTCGCGAAGGTTGAGGGGCGGGGCCTATATAACCCGCAGCTAGGGCGTTTCCAAAAAGAGATGAGCTTTGACAGAGAGACGAGAGGGAGTCCAAGCGGTTTTTTTTTGTTTGTTTTTTTTTTTTTTATACAAGATCGAGGCTCGTGAAAGAGCGAACATTAATCACACAGAAAGACAAACCGACACATAAAACATATAACATCGGGAGCGGTAGACAAGATGGGGAGAGAGGGGGAAGGACACAAACAACATTTGAGAGCAGGTACCGAGAGACATGGAGACATCGAGAGATCTGAGAGAGGGCGAGGGCTTTGGGGGGGGGGGGGCATGGGAAGGGGGCGGTGGGAGAGGTATAAAACATATGGACACTGCCAGGACTTCCAGGAAAGAAGTTGGAATTTCAAACAAGGTGGATCTGGGGTGAATTAGCGGGGGTAGAAAAGATCAAGGTTTTCGATGGGGGAAGATAAGAGATGGTGGTGAACAGCTGTTTTAAAGACCTGGAGGGAGGAGTGGGATTGAAGGGAGTGAGGGAGTTTGTTCCAGAGGCGGGAGAAAAGAGGAATGAAAGAGTGAAGGTGAGCAGAGAGCCGAGATTTCGGCAGTTTAACCATCAGAGGGTTGCTGGCAGATCTTGTGCGACCTGTAGGAATATTTGGGGGACAGAGCACAGAGAGAGCTGGGGGAGCAAGGCCGGAGAGGAGTCGGTAGAAGACAGAAAGACCACCTACCTGCCTGCGGTGAGTGAGTGAAAGGCCCTCAGAGATAGCTTCATCGCGGGAGATTCCAATAATTCTGAAAGCTTTGGTTTCAACAGCGTGAAGCCGAGCTAGGTGTGAGGCAGGAGCACCGGCCCATAGGGGAGAACAGTATTCCATTGAGCTGCGGATGAAAGCCTTGTATGTGGTGAGGAGCTCAGGTGTGCCGAGGAAGGACTTCGCACGACGGAGGATGCCCAGTCGGCGACTGGCTTTGGAGGCCAGCTTGGAAATGTGGTTTTCCCAAGAAAGATCATGGCAGATAGTGAGACCCAAAATCTTGAGCGACAGAACTTCTTGGAGAGGATTGTTGAGAAAGTAGATGGGAGGGTTGTCCAGTCGATCTTTTCGGAGAGACATAGTAAGAGTGTGAGATTTGTCAGGATTGAAAGACATGTTCCACTTGTTTGACCAGTCTGTGATTTTGTCCAGGTCTTCAGAGAGTGAGGAGGCAGCAGACTGCCGATCTGAGGGAAGAGGAATGGAGCGGCAGAGAGTGGAGTCATCAGCAAAGAGATAGAGAGGATTTTCGAGAGAGTCAGAGAGATCATTGATGAAGACCAGAAAAAGCACGGGGCCCAGAACACTGCCTTGGGGAACTCCAGCCTGAACAGGAAGAGGAGATGAGAGAAACCCATTCAGGGCCACACGTTGACGACGACTAGAGAGGAAGTCCACCAGCCATGCGTGGAGATTTCCATGGATACCAAAGGAGGAGAGTTTGGTGAGCAGAGCGGGGTGCCAGACCGTGTCGAAGGCACGTGATATGTCGAGGGAGACAGCTCTAATTTCCTGTTTGGCATTGAGGACCTCCATCCATTGTTGAGACAGCAGAAGCAGCATGTCCAGAGTAGAGTGACCTGGTCTGAAACCAAATTGATGATCAGAGATCAAGCCATTGGGGAAGAGGAAAGATTTCATATCCGAAGCAATGATGGATTCCATGACTTTGCTGATAATTGGGAGAAGGCTGATTGGTCTGTAGTTGCTAGGATCTGTTTTTGCACCTTTTTTGTGCAAAGCGGTGATGTTGGCTGATTTCCAAGCAGATGGCAGTTGACCTTGAGCAAAAGAGAGGGTGAAGAGAACAGAGAGAGGGTGAGATAGAGCAGCAGAGCAGGATTTTAGGACCCGTGGGCTGATGCCATCGGGTCCAGTTGCAGAATCAGAGTCGAGGGTTGACAGAAACTTTTCCACCTTGTCAGGAGGAAAGGACACGGAGTCCAGGAGCAGCAGGGTACGACTGGGTATGGTGGGTACAGAGAGGGATGGGTTTGGGACACAAGATTTAGAGGCAAACACAGAGTTGAGGCATTCAGCTTTTTCACGTGCGGAGTCAGCTGTGTAGCCGTTTGAGGTAAGGGAGGGGATGGAGGGGGAACAAACACCAGAAACGGATTTGACCAGATGCCACCAGGATTTGGAAGAGGGAGACAGATAAGAGAGTTCGGTCTTGAGAACGGAGAGGCGCTTTGAGTGAGTCAGAAAGAAGTCCAGGGTTGAGCTGCAGCTCGAGCCACTGAAACTGCATTTACTGCAGCTCGAGCCACTGAAACTGCATTTACTGCAGCTCGAGCCACTGAAACTGCATTTACTGCAGCTGGAGCCACCGAAACTGCAGCCACAGCAGCGTGAGGCCTGGACGGCAGTTTGGAGCAGGGCCGCGAAGGGGCGGCGGCTGCCCAACGAGTCGATCGGTTGCAGGACCAGTTGGACCTCCCTATCCCGCCAGTCATCCATCTCCCGCCAGTCCTATCATCATTCCCCGCGTGAGTCTGTCCTTGTTTGTTCTGTCCCTGGGTTAATTAAGACTGTAGGTAAGCTAGCGTTGCACTGTGTATCTAATCTCGTCTGTAAATAAACGTGCCTGCTTTCTTCCTACTTATATGTGTACATAATAAATCCAATTACTCTTCTGTACGTCTTCTTCCTCTTTGTATTCGGTCACTTTAGAGTTTCCCGATTGAATAGCGGTGGCGCGATCCGGCCAAAGTTTGGGGCAAATCGGGTATTAGTCGGGGAATAACTGTTCGGTCGCGGTAATACCACCGCTCGGTCAAAATAACATCTTAACCGCGTCCGTAACAATTGGTGTCCGGGAGTGAGATACGAGGCCCGAAGCGCGCTTAACGCGCTCAAAATTACAAGCAGTTGGAAATTGTTGTGTTTTAAAGCAAAAACCCGAATTTTGAAATCGCGCCATGGCTGGTCAAGGCGATCGGATGCCGGTGGGTGAGCTAGAGGAGGGGTTAGGAGTAACCCAGGATCAGAGGGACGAAGTAGAGGAGAACATTGGCAATGTGGTTGAGGGAGTATCAGACGCACAAAATGGCGCTATCGCGCACGTGGTTGAAGCAGCACCAAATTTTGCCGCGCCCGTGACCGTAGCAGCACCAAGTTGCGCTGCGCACGTGGTCGCGGCAGCCGAGCCAGAAATGCCAGAGTACATGCGAGTCTTTATGATTCAAATGATGGCAAAAATGGATGCCCAAAATGATAAGTCCACCCGAGAGCGAAGATAAATGGGTGAGCGGTTGGGAAACCAAATTGTGGGATTGAGGGCTGATAGTGAGCGACAGGGTGAGCAATTGGGGGTAATGAGGGACGAAGCGAGGGGTACCGGTGAGGGGTTAGACAATAATTTTAAGGGATTAGACAAGAAATTTGGGAAGTTCGACGACAAATTTGAGGGGTTAGACCACGGGATAAAAGAGGTAAAGAATGGGTTAATGGGGCTAGAAAATAGGATGGAAGACAAATTGCGGGAAATAGGGGAGCAATCCGCCCGGGAAATCGAACAGATGGGGAACCAGATAGAGGAGGTGAAAATCGGGTTAGAAAGTAAATTGGATGCTCAGAGGGATGAATTGGGACAGATGAGGGTAGCATCTACAAAAGAGAGGGCGGAGATGAAAGAGGAGATACGACGAGGTGTAAGTGAGGAGGTCTCGGGGGTACGCGAGGAGGTAAAGCGAGGCGAAAAGCGTATCGAGAAAGAGGTGAGAAATGGGACGGCAAAGTTACAAGGGGGAATAGAAGATCTGACGGAGGAGGTGGAACAGCTGACAGAGGGACAAACGGAGTTAGTGGAGCAGGTTCAAAGGAACACTGCGGTACTAGGAGGGTTAAAGGCGACACAAAAAGAAATTAAAAATGACTTAATAGCGACACAGAGGCAATGTCAGATGGTACGTGAGGGACTGACAATGAGGTTGGACGAGGTGACAGAGGTAATGGAGACAAAGGACCGGCAGGTGAGGATGCACATAGAGACGGTCACGGTAGCCTTAGAGGACGAACTTGAGGAGACGCACCGGGAAATAAAAGAGGTGAAGCAAAAATTAGAGGAAGTGGAAGAAGAGGTGAGTGAAATTAAGAAGAGACGGACAGAAACTAAAAGAGAAATCCAGGAGGAGGTGATGGAATATGTGCAAGGTCGGTGCTCAACTCATAATGATGTGCTCACTAACCAAATAAAGAGTTTGCAGGTGGCGAAAGAGGTGCGGAGACGAGGTGCCAAGGTGAGTGGCGATATACGAGGAAATGTACATGATGTGAGGGGAGCTTCAGTCGGCTTGGGGATTGATTTGGACCCGGGTGTTCGTGAGAGGCCGTTGGTGAAGTGTGCGACAGGTCTGGTGTGCGAAAAAAGAGGTGTGCGAGAATGTCCGACCATGGGGTGTGTGAGGAAAAAGTGCGCGCCGACCAGTGAGTGTGCTGTCGAGAGTGAGTCGGTAGTAGCGTGTGTGCGAGGGAGCACATGGAAGCGCGTAGTGAGGAGTGTTACAGAGGGTGTAACGGAAGAGTGTGCGCGAGAAAGGTGTGTAACGGACGTGTGCATGGGGAAAGAGTGCGCTGTCAAGAGTAGGGGAGAATGCATGCCTGTGGTGAGTGTTACAGAGGGTGTAACGGGAGAGTGTGCGCAAGAGTGTGCGCGAGAAAGGTGTGTAACGGACAGGGGCATGAGGAAAGAGTGCGCTGTCGAGAGTAAGGGTGAGTGCGCTGTCAAGAATGGAGGTGAAAGTAGTGAGAGTGACACGGAGCGTGAGTTGGTTGTGACAGGTGAGCGAGGATGTACACCTGGAATGGAAGGATGCACACCTGGAATGGTAGAGCATGTGTGGGAATGCACACTCGAGTTGGTAGTGAGGCACGTGGTTGGGTGTGCGAGTGAGAGCACACCTGTGATTGTCACAGAGGAGGTGACCGAGAAGGGAGCGCGAAGAGGTGTGTTGGTGAGGTGTGCGAGCAACGAGTGTGTGCAAAGGTGTTCGGTGGTCAGGTGTGTGACCAAGTCTGTGAGTGGAATGAGTGTACCTGGGTGTGTAAGAGAAGGTGCAATGACCAAGAGCAGGGAAACGGCTGGATGTATGAGCAAGAAAGGGGTAGCGTATGCGTGTAAGCATGCAGGTGAGGCACCGACGGTAACCGGGTTAGCGGTTAGAACGACAGTTAGCCGAATCGGGCCCTCGGTGCGCGTCGGGCAGTTTCGCGTGCCGCGAGGACCAGCGGGGATCCGAGCCACGGCGGGTTCGAAAGGACCGCCGTACATGATCCACGCTGGGCCTCGCTTGGAACGGCCGCGTCTGTGCTCCACTAGGCAGAGCGGGCAGCCCGATAGGAAGGGTCGTCATGGCGACCACTTTTTATTGAGACATTCCGGCAGGTCGAGATCGGGCAATTGGATGGCTCCGCGCCGAGGTGGTGCGTGGGATCTCGGCACGGGTAAGCCCCCGTCCCTGCACCGAATGTCGGACGCATCCAGCCGCCGGCACCAAACAACCCGCATTCATTGCTCGGCGTTACGAAGCCGGCTCTAGACGTGAATTGGCGCACCGAGAGGATCTAATAAGTAGACGGGTGATGAGGTTAGTGTTTTGGACCCAAAATTAGAAAAAGTCAAAATTTGATGATTGGCAAAGGATTGGCAGAGTGATGATTGATAATGGTACGGTGATTGGCAGATGATTGGCAAAATTTTTGATTGGCTGAAATTTGACGAGCAAAATTAATAGTGAGAGACCCCCGATGTGGTGGGATGGCCAATCCACCATCCCTCACAGAAGCGGGGGGGGGGCAAAGAAGCACTAGATTATGGGGTTGATGGCAGTGTAAGCTCGCCGAGGGAGGGTTAGGATATAAAGTGTAGGGCCCTAGAGATTGACATTTGGTAACGGTAAGGTTAGTTAGTGACAATGACACCAGGTAGCTGGGGACGCAGGTAGCTTAGAGTGGATGATAATGACGTGGTATGTGCTTAGTTTAAAGGGAAGACGGGGAGCACTAAGTTAGCAGGGCAACAGGTAGTTCAGATGATGCCGTGTGAGTGTGGGAGGTGTATTGAGCAGTGTGTGAGGATTGTAACAGGTGTGATTGAACAGGTGTGATTGCACAGGTGTGCAACTGAACAGGTGTATGGAGCAGTGTAGGAGGGAGTAGTGGTGATTGCGTGTGGTGTTGACCAAATGGTCCAGGAAGAGGAGGAGGGTGCAGGTGGCACCAGGTGATTGCACAGGTGTGCAACAACAGGTATGAGGAACAGGTGTATGGAGAATGGTTGTGTGAAATACGTGGAGTGTGGAATATCTGGAGTATTGGAATGGATGGTCGTGGAGTGAGTATGGTGGAAACTATGGAGTGGAGTGGATGGTGCGAAGGTGTGAATGGGGGAAGGATGGACCCCCATCACGAATACCCGGGGAGGGTAGTGTAAGTGTTAGGTAGAGGGTATAGGTAAATTGTGGTTGGATATTGGCATCTGTGGTGCGGGTGAAAGAATGGTATTTGGATGGGTGCATTAGTGTTGTGGAAATGGCTGGGCGTGTAGCCTGTTAGTGTGTGTAATTGGTTTGGGCACTCCACCACTGTGAGGATGTCGGCCAGGTGAGGCCGCAGGTGGGCTCTGGGAGCCGGTAGAGTTTTGTGGATGGGGCCCGAGGATCCGGAGGACGACCCGGGTAGCCCAGTGCCAGAGGGCACCAAGGGGTGACAGAGCCAGGAGGGGCCTTCCCCAGTTAGTTAGGTTAGGGTGAGGAGCTAGGTAAGCTCGGGTGGCAACTGCAGTGGTGGAGGTGTGCAGGTGGGTAGACCTGCTGGGAGAGCTACACGTCACAGCCCAGAAATTGTGCAAGGGCACCGGGAGATGAATCGGGGGAGTGAGACCCCAAATTGAGAAGCACCACAGTTTGGTCAATGGGAATTGGTTTTTAGAACCCATAGTGTAAGTGGCCAATGGATTGGCAGGGAGAGACCCCGGGTAGTGTAAAGTGTGTTAATGTCATTTAGAGGATAGATAGGATGAAGGATCTCCTTGCACCATCTGCATCCACTCACCTGAGGTGACAGGTACTCCGCACCATGCCATGTTTAATTATTTTTTATGTGCAAATGTTTTGGATTGTGAGACGCATCATGACGTGGGTGTGACATTGTGCTTGATGTTCCATCTCTTCCTCCTTATGAGGATTGATGACGAATTTGGGTGATGGCAAATTTTGAAGTAGAGGGATTGTGGAGACGAATTTGGTATTGAAGAAATATGGGGAAGACGTGACAGTAGCGACGAATTTGTAAATGTGTAGATTTTGTAAATATGGGGTAAGGGCAAGGGTAGTGTAGGTGACAGGTGGGGTGACTACGGTAGGGACGAGCTTTCTCACTTCGCCCTCCGTACGCATTTCGCCTTGCATTGCCTTATTGATGTGTACCCTTGTGACCTTACCCCTCGCTCATTTGTCTCTTTTGTCTCCCACATGACCTGTGCGCCATTGTGCGCCGAGGGGAGCGTGCGTGGGTCGGCCATTGTGCGCCCGAAATTCCCAGAACCAGCTGTCTGCATCGATGCACCACATATGGACCACATGCCTGTGGCCGAGCACCACTGATGGACCCCATGGGTTGGGGCATGGCCCCTCTGCTGGAACCGGCCATGAGGGCCCAAAATCTTGCTGGCGGACCTTGGCTACAGGGCACCGATGCCCCACAGGTGAACCACACATAGTCGGCCCCTGTGGGCCATAAATAAAATTAAAAAGGACACATTGGGTGCATTTTTCAGTTCGAATAGGCCGCCAGTAAGAAAAGCAATGAAAGAAAGACAACAACTGGAAGACAATAATAATAACCAGCAGAGGGAGCCGAAGAGCAAGAGACCACCTGCAGGGTTAGGGGTTGTTGATTTATTTTTATTATTGAACATGCATTGAACATTGATGAACTGTGGTGACTGCACCGATTGGTGCTTGAGGGTGTATTGGTGTGTTTTTGGGTGCTTTCATGGTGCGTCGATGCAGAGCAGACTGTCTCCCCCCCAGAAAGAACAATTACAGGTCCTGGGTTAGTTTTGTAAATAAAAGCAGAGTCATTGTAAATAATGCTCCCCACCGTCAGTGTGTAGTTTGAAGACCATTCCGCAATTCGGTTAACTGTGGGCGTAAGTCTGTTAGGCAGGGTGCAATGGAGCAGCGGGACACATTTATTTATGTTTTAAAACTGTCGCACTCAGGATCAGGTTAAAAGTAGAGGGAACTACACCTAAGTGTCACACTAAATAAAAGTTGTAGGCCCGGGACGTGCCTAAGAGGAGGAGGGTGCAGTGTTGCGGTTATGAGGACTGTATTTTTTTTGATTGTGTGTATTATTATTATTGTTTATTCTGCGCCTCCTGCCTCCAGAGCTGCGTAAAGGTCAAAGGGCATCCCATAATTAGTCCATAAAGCATCCACACCACAGCCAACCATAGAATACCCCTGTTCAATAGTTATATCTTATTATGTGTTTTAGGGTAAGGCTGTGTCTCCCATTAATTGAAATACTCCATTGCACCAGTGAAAGAAATAGATTCCCTTCATTCCCACTCCCAAAACTTCCATTCCCCCTTTTCGTCAATTGCCATTCGCATTGCCAACCAACAATTGCCGCCATTGACCACGAGGCAGGGTTGGGGAAGAAAGGCGGGTCCCCACCTCGTCATAGAGGGGAGGAGTGAGTCAGCCCCACTCAACCAACCACGAACAAGGGGTTGGACTTGGAGAGGGTGTGGAGAGAAACATCGAGGAGGTTCGCGAAGGTTGAGGGGCGGGGCCTATATAACCCACAGCTAGGGCGTTTCCAAAAAGAGATGAGCTTTGACAGAGAGACGAGAGGGAGTCCAAGCGGTTGAGTCCAAGAGAGGCGCTTTGAGTGAGTCCGAAAGAAGTCCAGGGTTGAGCTGCAGCTCGAGCCACTGAAACTGCATTTACTGCAGCTCGAGCCACTGAAACTGCATTTACTGCAGCTCGAGCCACTGAAACTGCATTTACTGCAGCTGGAGCCACCGAAACTGCAGCCACAGCAGCGTGAGGCCTGGACGGCAGTTTGGAGCAGGGCCGCGAAGGGGCGGCGGCTGCCCAACGAGTCGATCGGTTGCAGGGCCAGTTGGACTTCCCTATCCCACCAGCCATCCATCTCCCGCCAGTCCTATCATCATTCCCCGCGTGAGTCTGTCCTTGTTTGTTCTGTCCCTGGGTTAATTAAGACTGTAGGTAAGCTAGCGTTGCACTGTGTATCTAATCTCGTCTGTAAATAAACGTGCCTGCTTTCTTCCTACTTATATGTGTACATAATAAATCCAATTACTCTTCTGTACGTCTTCTTCCGTACGTCCTCTTTGTATTCGGTCGCTTTAGAGTTTTCCCGATTGAATAGCGGTGGCGCGATCCGGCCAAAGTTTGGGGCAAATCGGGTATTAGTCGGGGAATAACTGTTCGGTCGCGGTAATACCACCGCTCGGTCAAAATAACATCTTAACCGCGTCCGTAACAATATTATAGGTGGGAATAATGTGAAACACCATCTGTAATAATCAACCCCCTCTGCTTTCCCTTTACCTTCCCCGACCCCTCCTGCCCCCCCAGCCCCCCCCACACCCACCCCCACACACAAGTAGTATGAAAAGGGGGGTTCTGAGATAAGATATCGAGCAGGTGAGTGAGCGATGGCGAGGGAAAACTAGTGGAACGAGCGAGAGCGTGTGGAACAAGTGTAAGCGAATGTACATGCGAGTGGTCCTGTGGAGATGTTTTGCCTCAGGACCCCCCCTTTTCATACTACTGCCCAGAGTAGTACCTTGAGTAACTCTAGCCTGGACAGGAAGAGGAAATGAGAGGATTCCATTTAGAGCAACACGTTGACGACGACAGGTTAGGAAGTCCGCCAGCCATAAGTGGAGATTTCCAAGGATACCATAAGAGGAGACTTTGATGAGAAGAGCGGGGTGCCAGACAGTATCAATGGCATGAGATATGTCAAGGGAGACGGTCCTGATTTCCTGTCTGGCATTGAGGACCTCCATCCATCGTTTTCTCTCTCTTTCTTTCTCTCTTTCTCCAACTCTGTCGTGGCCCTCACTTTGTGAATGCGGGGGTACACCATCCTGGATGTGGGGGATCTCTGGGTCGCTCTTGCAAAATCTATCAGCTGTCTCCATGCCGTGGACTTGTTCGAGAGAACTGTCTGGCGGTATACAACAACAACATCCGACCACGAGTTTAGGAAAGTAGACAAGAATAAGGAAGCTTTTGCAGGGTTCATGCTTTATTTCCTGCAGACAGGCATCCATGCATTTCAGTGACCAGGTCACACAAACACACCTATTCATTCAACATCTACAGCCTTCCTTGTCTCAGCATGCCATTTGATGTATCCAGGAAGGAACTTCATGAATGGATAGGCCAAGCGAAAGTCCAGAATTTCAAGCAGTTAAGGGGCTGCCTTCGAGTTTAGCAACATGGCTCTCAACCAGTGAAATGCATGGTCAGAGGACAATCACTTTGGAAACAGAATATTTTCACAAACGTGGGCGAAAGCTTATGGTGGACAGATGGTGGTGCAAGCATGCCTCAACTACGAAATAAACATGCCGTGACAAGTGCACACACAGCAACATATCACAAAATTCTAAAAGAACAGGACAGACTAACAAGTAAAACCTTTTCTCTACAGGTCCAGCACTCTTTCCCAGCCTGCTCACATTTGCATAGCTCAGGGAATACTCGAGGATGGTACGTGGACAGAGGTTGAAATACACTCCAGGACAAGCATAGGTGTACATATACATATACATTATAATATACATAGGTTATAAATACCTAACTGAAATGTTTATGAATGACCCTTAAGCTCAAGGTTCAGCTCCAGCGTGAATGCAATTTGTTTTTGACTTCCATTGACATGAAGCAAATTCTGTCGTCATCGTTTTTTTAACGACATTTGCTCTTATTTTATAGCGTTGGTCGATGGATTCGCACGACTCCATTTTGTTATTTCGTTCACATCTTTCTTTAAAGCAGCAATTTTCATGTCATTGTTTATACCTTCCTGCCATGTTTTCCTGGCCGAGCTGCCTCTTCGTCTTTTTCATTTGCCTTAAAACCTACTATCTTCCTATTAGGTGCATCCTCTATAGTTCTAGCCTACTAACTTCCGATTCGGTTCATCCTCTATAGTTCTAGCTACATTACCTGTCCGAACAACCGAAGCCTTCTCTGTCTCAATTGAATTTCTATGCTGCTACTTTTGAGTGTATTTATCAACTGCGCCAGCACTCTATGTAGGGATGGCGTGGTACCATGAAAAATTCCTCCGGTCCCATTTGCTACATCCAAAACTAAAGTTGGCATATCTTCTCCCACCAATCGCTTTGGCTACATAAGAGAGCCTACCTGGTCTGTTCAGCTGATTGTCCAGGTAGAGATCACTTTTTAGTTCTCCAGACGATGGCAAAAGCTAGAAAATAAAGCATAAAATAATAACAATCTTTATTGTCCCATATCCAAGGAAACTATTATTTGGTGACACCGTAAGTTTAACCATCATAAAAAACATAAAACACAAAGGGAATAAGAAAACAAACAAAAAGATATATATAAAAATAACCGAGATCGGTCAAACTGGAAAATCATCTCGTTCATCCTAATAATCATCTTCAGACGGCGTATTTCCGAGCTGCCTCTCTCAATGGCAATGACTCTGGTGCCGTCCGACAATGTTACTTGGTGCAGCATACTTTACCACTGCAATTTTTATAGATTGAAAGGATTCCCCGAAAAGTTTGAAATAGCAAAGCACTTACCTGGTTGCACTTACCTTAAGAAGTTGCTCGACCACACTAATTTGACATTCTGTTCACAAGATAGTTCCTTCAGTGTAATCCTTACCTTGCACTCAAGGACACGCGTCATGCACTCAAAAAACTTTTATTCTCCACTAGCTGGGTTACCTGTTCTATGAACAGAAATAATTAGTAAGTGTTGATGCCAACTTTTTTGCAAAACTGCACCACACCACAATATTCATAACTCGTGAAAACCTGAGGCTTTACCATGAAAAGTTTAATTGAGAATTCTTCTTACATGCAAGAGTTATGTTGCCACTGTTGGGATCTCTATTTATTGTGCTTGAAATCCTTCCCAAAGAGCTAGATGTGGGATGGTTTGATGGATGTAGGAGGTGGGATGGTTTGGGAATCGGGACCGCCTCGAAGGCAGGCCCCATGTGACGTAAAAGAACCCGCTGTTGCAGCCGGTCCTGTACATTTGAAAAAAATTATCATCAGATTGTTCAATTTGACAATTTAATTGTTCGCACCACCACTGATTCCACGAGGTGCCAACCTTGAGTTGTGGAGCTTCTGTGCAACAGACATTGAGGTTCAGAGGTGTGGAAGAAATTTGTCAATGGAAAACTGTCGCTCCCAGAAGAAAAACCCCAGGCAGTGTATAAGCATGAACCTCACTCGAGGGCTGAAGGCCAAAAGGCTGAGGCCTATAGGTGCTAGTATGGGCTCAGGTTTGCTTTACAATGAAGGACAAACATAGGAAAGGTACGGCAATTGTGAATATACTGTATAACACTTACCATAGCAGATGGTTTCAGCTTAACGCAGCATGAAAATGGCGAACTTATTAATTAGTTAGTTTACAATTGTGGGTGGAGTCAGGCCTGCTGTCCAGCCAATGGGTGGAATACACAGCTCGGCTAATTACATATGCTGGCCTTCACCCGTGCTATGTCCTGTGATAGCTGTTAGCCAATCAGATTGTGTATAATTTTTTTTTTAAAGATGGAAAAGTAGGCTTTAAAGGCTGAGGTGATGGATGAAAATACCCTTCGGACTTTGGTCTGTGTGCCAAATGTGTTCATTGTAGGACTAGCGGCACTTGTCTTTACTCTGAAATATTTTCTTATTCATTGCATGGTCAACTGTACTACCAACACAGTAGCTCTGGGTAATCCATTTGATCCTAACTCTGCAAATTGGCTAAGTGGAGGAACAAATCCATTATCAATATGTTCATCCTCAACCGAAGCTCGTTTGTCGCTACATTGATGACTGTATTGGCACAACAGAAGGGGAAGAATGTTGGTTGTAAGACACAACCATTTTTACATGTAAGTGAATGGGGAAAATGCGTTGGAACTTTTGGGCCACCCACCAAAAACCAAAAAAACCCCGTCTATTTCTCCCTTCCCCATTTAAGCCATCAACAAAGGTTAAATCCTAAATAGACCCCAAAACCATTTTTCGGTTCTAAAACACTCATATTTTCGTTATTC
The DNA here is from genome assembly GCF_964187855.1 of Myxine glutinosa. Classification (NCBI taxonomy): domain Eukaryota; kingdom Metazoa; phylum Chordata; class Myxini; order Myxiniformes; family Myxinidae; genus Myxine; species Myxine glutinosa. The sequence goes on from NC_136273.1 coordinate 33,863,030, forward strand.
TCGAATAGAGAACCACGAATATTGGTTTATGTTTTATTTTCGGGAAAAACTTTAATTTTCTGCTTTTATGGTTTCGCACGAGTCAAGAGCATTTAATCCTTTAAAAAAATGTTAATCCTTCCAAAGTCTCTCAGTCAAGAGATATTTATAACTAATTCTATAAATAATTTTAATCCCTTCCTCTTACACAGGAAGGTTATTGTTCTAACTCTATTTTGTCATCATTTTTTAAAATATAAGATGAACCAAGGTCCAGTGCGCTTCATGGAGACGGAGGATGTCAATCGAAGAGTTATTTGACCTTGAAGATGAGTTTCAATCTTTTCCACAACAAGACTGGTGAGCTATGTTTAAACCTACTAGCAACGGTACCTGCCCTATGGGCGGGGCTTCAATTGGGAGGCCCAAATGAAAAGGCAAAATATCAGAAATTTAAGGCTCTTTTTATTTTAAACGATTCATATAAACATCCGTTAAATCATATCACATGGAAATCATCAAAATCTAAACGGTATTTGTAGAATTTCAATAAAAGCCACATCACTGTTCATATCGGTAAATATTATTCCATCGTGTTTGGAAAAACAGGGAAATTGGAAAAATTGGAAAAACAATATAGTGAAGGAGCTGTGGCTCCCACGTCGATCGAAAGAATGGACGCGACAAAAAGCTTGAATTCATCTGAGCTGCTTTATTCGAATCAAACACTCAGGCACTCTGGGAAAAACGTTTTACGGTCAGCAATATATATCTATTCCGCCAGGGGGTTTGCCCAGGCCTGGCGCCAGGGGGCGTGGCCCCACGTCCCGGCTGCGGCCTGGCAAGTTGAGGGCGAGCCTGCCCGGGCGTCCCGACCGAGGCCTGGCAAGTCGAGCGCGGGCCTGCCCGGGCGTCCTGGACGAGCCCGGCCTGGTGATCGCTCCGCGTCCTTGATAGGTGCAAGGCGATTGTGTAACCCCAGCGGCAGCCGGACCAGCTCGGCGGTGGATGCCTGGAGGTCCTCCTTGGGGGCCGTGCGAAGGCCCAAAAGGACCCACGGCAGCCGGTCGGCCCAACCGCCATCTTGAAGGCCGGCCATGAGCGCGGCCTTCATGGAGCGGTGGAATCGCTCGCACAACCCGTTTGCTTGGGGGTGGTAGGCCGTAGTACGGTGGAGCTTGACCCCCAGGTTGCGGGCGACCGCGCCCCACAGCTCGGAGGTGAACTGTGGTCCGCGGTCTGACGAGATGTCCGCCGGTGCGCCGAAGCGGGCGACCCAGGTGGCGATGAAGGCCTGCGCCACGTCGGCGGTGGTGGTGGAGACGAGGGGAACGGCCTCCGGCCACCTGGTGGTCCTGTCCACCATGGTGAGCAGGTGGGTGAACCCTCGTGATGGGGGAAGGGGGCCCACCAGATCCACGTTGACGTGGTCGAAACGTCGTTCGGGCACGGTGAAAGGTGCCAGCGGGGCCTGGGTGTGTCGGTGGACCTTGGCCCGTTGGCAGGCGGTGCAGGCGCTGGTCCAATCGCGGACGTCCCGACGAAGGCCGTGCCAGACGAAACGCGCCGACACCAGCTTCTGGGAAGCTTTCCGGCCCGGGTGGGAAAGGCCGTGGAGGGAGGCGAAGATGCGGCGTTGCCAGGTGACGGGCACGATGGGGCGAGGCCGGCCTTGGGAGACGTCGCAGAGCAGGACAGTGTCCGCGCAGGGGATGTCGGCCAGGCGGAGGCCCGTGTCCGCCGCCCGGAGGGCTTGCACCGTGGTGTCGGTGGTTTGGTCCGCCGCCATAAGCGCAAAATCCACGCCCAGGTGGACCGCGTTCGCGCTGGCCCGGGAAAGACAGTCGGCCACGGCGTTGTTTTTGCCGGCGACGTGCCGGATGTCCGTGGTAAACTCCGACACGGCGGAGAGGTGGCGCTGTTGGCGGGCCGACCATGGCTCCGTGACCTTGGCCATGGCGTAAACCAACGGCTTGTGGTCGACGAACGCCGTGAAAGGTCGGCCCTCCAGGAGGTGGCGGAAATGGCGGACGGCCAGGTGTAGACCGAGGAGCTCCCGGTCAAACGTGCTGTATTTGAGCTCGTTCGGCCGGAGCTGCCGGCTGAAAAAAGCGAGTGGCTGCCAAACCCCGTTCACCCATTGCTCATGTACGGCGCCCACCGCGTAGTCGGAGGCATCCGTGGTGAGGGCGATGGGAGCGTTGAGCACCGGGTGAGCGAGCAGTGTTGCGTCGGCGAGGGCCCGCTTTGAGCTTTGGAAGGCCGCATCCATTGCTGCGGACCAGGCGATGTCGTGCTTGGCCGGCTTGCCCCGGAGGGCTTCGTAGAGGGGCCGCATGAGTTGAGCAGCGCGGGGCACGAAGCGGTGATAAAAATTCACCATTCCCAGGAATTCCTGCAGGGCCTTTATGGTGCGGGGACGCGGGAAAGTGGTGATGGCCTCGACCTTGGTTGGCAGCGGCACAGCCCCGTTCTTGGTGATGTGGTGGCCCAAAAAATCAACGGCCGTCGTGCCGAAGTGGCATTTGGCCGGGTTGACGATGAGGCCGTGCTCGCTGAGGCGCCCGAACAGTGTTCGGAGGTGGAGGAGGTGCTCGGCCCGGGACGTGCTGGCGACGAGGATGTCGTCCAGGTAAACGAAAAGGAACGGCAGGTCACGCAGCACGCCGTCCATCAAGCGCTGGAACGCCTGAGCCGCGTTCTTGAGACCAAACGGCATCCGCAAGAACTCGAATAAGCCGAACGGCGTGATGACTGCCGTTTTAGGGACGTCGGCCGCCCTGACAGGTACCTGGTGATATCCCCGTATGAGATCAATTTTCGAAAAAATGACCCGTCCCGCCAGACGGGCGGAGAAGTCTTGGATATGCGGGATCGGGTACCTGTCGGGTGTTGTAGCGTCATTAAGACGGCGGTAGTCGCCACACGGGCGCCATCCACCCCCCGGCTTTGGCACGATGTGCAGTGGCGAGGCCCACGCGCTATCGGAGCGCCGCACGATGCCGAGGTGCTCCAACGCGTCGAATTCGGCCTTCGCAACGGCAAGCTTGGCTGGGTCGAGGCGGCGGGCCCTGGCGTAGACCGGCGGGCCCGTGGTTGGTATGTGGTGCTCGATCCCATGCCGTACTGCGACGGCCGAAAACGTCGGCCGCGTGAGGGCCGGGAACTCCGCGAGCAGGCGAGCAAACTCGTTCGCCGCCGGGACGGTGCATGCCAGCTCGGTCGGCGCGGAGCTGCTTAATGTGCATACCAGGGAGCTGAAGGTTTCAGCGTTGATTAAACGACGCCGTTGGACGTCCACCAGCAGTCCGTGTGCGCAGAGGAAGTCGGCGCCTAGCAGAGCCATGGGCACGTTGGCGGTTACAAACGTCCAAGCAAAGCGTTGGCCGCCGAAGCAGAGGGTGACGTTGCGCGGGCCGAAGGTGCGGATGGTCGATCCGTTGGCCGCAACCAAGGAGGGGCCGCAAACCGCGGATTGCCTGTCCTGGTCAGAGGCGGGCATGACGCTCAGTTGGGCGCCGGTGTCGCACAGGAAGCGCCGTCCGGACGCTTTGTCCGTGATGAACAGTAAGTTGCCCGTGTGACTGTGGCCGGCGCTCATGGCAGGTAATGAACGCCGGCCTGGCCGTTTCCCGACCCGCCGAAGGTGCACGGGGGTCGGCATGTCCGGGCCTTCTGTCCGAACCTGGCATGATAGGAACACCACGCTTGGTCGGGTGGAGGCTTCGGACGTCGTGCTGGACGTGGTCGGCTCGGTATAGCGGCCGCCAATTGCGTCGGCAGTTCGGCCGTCGAACGCGCCGGGTGCTCGGGCGCCATGGATGGTGCATCAGGCGGCGGCGGGTCCCATGTCGCCGCTGCGATGCACTGTCCCGCGGCGGAGATTTTGTCGGCTTCTCTGGCAAGGGCCCGGGGATCTGTGATCGTCGTGCTTGCCAGGGCGAGGCGTACCGGGTTAGGCAGCTGACGGAGGAACAGCTCCCGGAACAGGAATGCCGGAGAGTGCTCGCCGAGCAGCGAAAGCATGTAGTCCATTCGCTCGGAAGGGCGCGTGTCGCCGAGCTCGGGCAAATCGAGCAGGCGCCGTGCGCGTTCCGCCGCTGGGAGGGCGAAAGCATCGAGTAGAAGCTTCTTAATCGCGCCGTATTTGTCAGCAGCCGGCGGGTGCTCGAGGAGGCTCAAGGCGCGGGCCGCGGTGGCGGAACCAAGCGCCGCCACAACATGGTGGAAGCGGGTGTCGTCCGCGGTGATGCCTCGCAGGGCGAACTGAGAGTCCGCCTGAGCGAACCAAACAGCCGCGTGAGCCTCCCAGAAGGTAGGCAGTTTAAGCGTCACTGCCGTGTCCATGTCGGTAGGTCACCAATGAAGGAGCTGTGGCTCCCACGTCGATCGAAAGAATGGACGCGACAAAAAGCTTGAATTCATCTGAGCTGCTTTATTCGAATCAAACACTCAGGCACTCTGGGAAAAACGTTTTACGGTCAGCAATATATATCTATTCCGCCAGGGGGTTTGCCCAGGCCTGGCGCCAGGGGGCGTGGCCCCACGTCCCGGCTGCGGCCTGGCAAGTTGAGGGCGAGCCTGCCCGGGCGTCCCGACCGAGGCCTGGCAAGTCGAGCGCGGGCCTGCCCGGGCGTCCTGGACGAGCCCGGCCTGGTGATCGCTCCGCGTCCTTGATAGGTGCAAGGCGATTGTGTAACCCCAGCGGCAGCCGCTACAATAGCCTATTTTACTCCTAGGGGTCCCAGGATTACCCACCCAAAATTTCATAGCGATCGGTTCAGCCGTTTTTTGCGGTACCTGGGAACGGACGACAGACAGACATTTGGTGAATTATAGTAAGATTAATTATATATTGTTTTATACAGAACCAAATAACTGCACATTTAACAACTATTGCCTTTCCTTTTTTTTATTCCAGTTTAGCCCCCAACTCTTCAATAACAAAGTTGATGGTTGAGGTTGAAAATCAAGTCAATGAATATCACGACCTTGAATGGGACTACTATGAGGTTCCAACCTGTGCTGATTTTCACCCACTATCACAACAAGACTGGTAAGCTATGTTTAAACCTATTAATTATATATTGTTTTATACAGACCCAAATAATATACGAATAATAATTATGTTTTTTTCTTTTTATCACAGCATCTCTTCAATAACAGAGTTGATGGTTGAGGTTGAAGATCAAGTCAATGAATATCACAACTTTGAATGGGATTACTTTGAGGTTCCAAAGAGTGCTTATTCATTTCCAACCTGTGCTGTTTTAAACCTCCATCTTGATGAACTTAACACAAAACTCGATCTTCCACAAGCAGACTGTGATTTGTATCGGGAAAGAATCATCATTTCCACAATTGAATATTTACTCCCACCCAAATAAAAATGTTTAAATAATGTAAAGGTTTTAATGTTGTATGGTTTTAATTATATTTGTTTTGCCTCCAATTATTTCATCATTAATTACAAAAAGAGAATAAAGGAGGGGAAAAAGGGAATACTGTTCTCCCCTATGGGCTGGTGCTCCTGCCTCACACCTAGCTCGGCTTCACGCTGTTGAATCCAAAGCTTTCAGAATCATTGGAATCTCCCACGATGAAGCTATCTCTGAGGGCCTTTCACTCACTCACCGCAGGCAGGTAGGTGGTCTTTCTGTCTTCTACCGACTCCTCTCCGGCCTTGCTCCCCGAGCTCTCTCTGTGCTCTGTCCCCCAAATATTCCTACAGGTCGCACAAGATCTGCCAGCAACCCTCTGATGGTTAAACTGCCGAAATCTCGGCTCTCTGCTCACTTTCACTCTTTCATTCGTCTTTTCTCCCGCCTCTGTTCGCTCTTTCACGAGCCTCGATCTTGTATACAAAAAAAAAAGAAAAAAAGGGAAGTGCACTCCCTCCAATGACCCACCACCTCCCTTGTCCCATCCCTTTCCCCTCTACGTGTGTGTGTGGAGAAGGGTGGGGGTGGGATGAGGTGGGTGGTGGTGCACAAGGGGGAGGGGGATTGTGGGGATTATGGGTGTGGTTTGTGTGTGCGTGGTTTGTGGGTGGAGACAAAAAGGGGGGCGGAGTCAATTTTTTGAAAATTATTTATTTATTTATCATCTTTGTCTTTTGTAATTCATGTGAATAAAATGTACTGTACACAAGATTTCTTCTCCCTTTAAATCACTTAATTTGTAGGTCCAAGGAACTGTATTCATTGCATCAACAATTTAAAGAAAGTTAATTAGTCCATCTCTTTGTATAACCCTTCTCAAAATGGCTTCTCCATCTGTATATTCTAGCAATATCACCAACTTTGAACTTGGTTTTTCTCAAATGAATTTCCTTTTCATATTCTAATTTTGTAAATGTTTCCGATGGTTTTGATTTTGTTGATGAATGAACTGTATTGAATGATCGTTTTAGGGCCATTTTCCCCGCTAGAGCGGGGGTTAGCCTTGCGGGCCCCATGACAATCATGGTTCCCTGTTTGAGGCAATGTTTTTATGGCCGGATGCCCTTCCTGGCGCCAACCCTTTGTTACCTCTTACGATGCGCAGGGATACGGTGTACCTATTCTAAACCGCGGGGTACACACCGGGACAACTGTATTATTGTAATTATCTACAATGTCCTAAATGAAAGATACTCATTGTTGAGAACCGAGTTGTGTGAATTTTTTTATATATAATCTCTCTTTCAAAGTGCGATTAAAATGCTCAATAACAACTGCCTTTCCTTCATTAAAGGTGCTGTATAATGTTATACCATTATCTTTGAGAAATTTCACAAATGTTTTGTGATGGAACTCTGTTCCCTCATCAGTCCATAACTTCTTTGGTTTCCTTTTGCTTTTACTAAATATTCTACTGAAAGCTAACATTAGAGTGTTACCCCTTTTGTTTTTCAAAGGAACAACCCATGCATATCTACTCCTCAAATCCAATAACGGTTAAAGCATACCTGTATCCCTTATCATTATTTAGTTCAATTAAATCAGCGGACCAGATGTAATCAACACCTTTGGAATAAACTCTCCTTCTTTTAAACTTTGTGATTGTAGGTTTACGTAATTCGACAGCTAAAACTATTTGCTCCTCAGTGTTGATGACATCATTAGAGTTTAATAGTTTTTTTGATAACTATTGGGCTGGGCCCATTTCCCAATAAATCTTCTTCTTCTTTCAAAATTCTCTTGAAGTACAACTTATGCACTTAATAGGAATATCCGACTCATTGCAACACATGCTTTCAAAATTCTCTCTCGCGGGGCCCGACAGAAGAAAGAACAAATAATCGTTGAGCACTAACTGACACTGGGCTCACGTCAGACCGATGCACAGAAGATTAAATTCATTCAAAAAGAACCCGGGCAACGTTGGGTGCATTCAGCTAATCTATCTATCTATAATTCCAGTAATCTCTGTGTGTATGTTTGTATGTTTGTATGTTTGTATGTTTGTATGTCTGTGACCGCTGTTTCTCGACAACCACGGGTCCGATATACTTTAAACTTGCCAGGTATATTGCTGGGGACCCGAGGATGTGCCTTTTCAAGGTTTCATATTAATCGGACAAGTAGTTACCGAGCTATGTCCAAAAAACGATTCAACCAATCAGAGAGCAGCGAGCTATCACGTGTGCCGAACGTGGCGAACAGACTCTGCCTCGGACGGCACATTTGAGAGCGTATTCATTTATTTCACGTTGGCAAACTATGTTGCCGCTATGTTGGCGTTAAACTATGTTTTAAAACTAATTAAAACCATTTCATGTAAATAGAGGGGGGGGATTGTCACTGTACTCGCAAGCCGTTCGCCGTTCGCTTTGGCGTTGCGAATGGACCAAAACATTTCATGGACCAAACCATTTCATGTAAAGCGTTCGCCGTTCGCTTTGGCGTTGCGAATAGACCAAAACATTTCATGAACCAAACCATTTCATGTAAATAGAGGGGGGGGGGGATTGTCACCGTACTCGCACCCACGTACCCACGTACCCACGTACGGGCATTGCACCCACGTACGGGCATGCCCTAGTATATATAAAACACAGTTGTGTGTGTGTGTGTGTGTGTGTGTGTGTGTGTGTGTGTGTGTGTGTGTGTGTGTAATGTTACCGATAGACTCCTAAACGGAGAGGCTCACGTACTTGATATTTGGCACAGACATGGCCATTGAGCCTGGTAAGAACATGGCCGACCTAAAAATTTATTTCATAATATTTTTAAACCATATTTTTACCTCAGCGCATTTCAGCGAGGAATATTATGCACGGATTCTGACCGGTCACAGAGCAGCGCGCCGATTCGCTCAGAGCGATCACGTGATGTTCCTTGCCGCCATTAACTCAGTTACGCGTTCGCACGTATTTCAGAGCGAAAAGCGATTGCCTTTTTTCACATTTGAGCGACGAATATTGCCATTCACACCACATAGGTGTTTTCCCCTTTCATCTTTAGATTCATATTTTTTGCCATAACGTAGCGCATTATGGCTCTCTCGAGCTCGAGTTAGCCAATCACCTGGGAGCATGAGGCCACGTTGGCCACGCCCACGACACGACGCAGAGTTGCAATCGATCGCTCAGAGCGATCACGTGATGTTCCTTGCCGCGCGACTATATATATATCACTCAGATCCCTCACAATCGACCACCACCACCTCCTCCTGCAATACTAAATATCACTCAGATCCCTCACAATCGACCACCACCTCCTCCTACAATACTAAATATCACTCAGATCCCTCACAATCGACCACCACCCCCTCCTACAATACTATATATCACTCAGATCCCTCACAATCGACCACCACCTCCTCCTACAATACTAAATATCACTCAGATCCCTCACAATCGACCACCACCTCCTCGTACAATACTAAATATCACTCAGATCCCTCACAATCGACCACCACCCCCTCCTACAATACTATATATCACTCAGATCCCTCACAATCGACCACCACCTCCTCCTACAATACTAAATATCACTCAGATCCCTCACAATCGACCACCACCCCCTCCTACAATACTATATATCACTCAGATCCCTTGGAATCGACCACCACCTCCTCCTGCAATACTAAATATCACTCAGATCCCTCACAATCGACCACCACCTCCTCCTACAATACTAAATATCACTCAGATCCCTTGGAATCGACCACCACCCCCTCCTACAATACTATATATCACTCAGATCCCTTGGAATCGACCACCACCTCCTCCTGCAATACTAAATATCACTCAGATCCCTCACAATCGACCACCACCCCCTCCTACAATACTATATATCACTCAGATCCCTTGGAATCGACCACCACCTCCTCCTACAATACTATATATCACTCAGATCCCTTGGAATCGACCACCACCTCCTCCTACAATACTATATATCACTCAGATCCCTTGGAATCGACCACCACCCCCTCCTGCAATACTATATATCACTCAGATCCCTCGGAATCGACCACCACCCCCTCCTACAATACTATATATATATCACTCAGATCCCTCACAATCGACCACCACCCCTCCTACAATACTGTATATATCACTCAGATCCCTCACAATCGACCACCACCACCTCCTCCTGCAATACTAAATATCACTCAGATCCCTCACAATCGACCACCACCCCCTCCTACAATACTATATATCACTCAGATCCCTCACAATCGACCACCACCTCCTCCTACAATACTAAATATCACTCAGATCCCTCACAATCGACCACCACCTCCTCGTACAATACTAAATATCACTCAGATCCCTCACAATCGACCACCACCCCCTCCTACAATACTATATATCACTCAGATCCCTCACAATCGACCACCACCTCCTCCTACAATACTAAATATCACTCAGATCCCTCACAATCGACCACCACCCCCTCCTACAATACTATATATCACTCAGATCCCTTGGAATCGACCACCACCTCCTCCTGCAATACTAAATATCACTCAGATCCCTCACAATCGACCACCACCTCCTCCTACAATACTAAATATCACTCAGATCCCTTGGAATCGACCACCACCCCCTCCTACAATACTATATATCACTCAGATCCCTTGGAATCGACCACCACCTCCTCCTGCAATACTAAATATCACTCAGATCCCTCACAATCGACCACCACCCCCTCCTACAATACTATATATCACTCAGATCCCTTGGAATCGACCACCACCTCCTCCTACAATACTATATATCACTCAGATCCCTTGGAATCGACCACCACCTCCTCCTACAATACAATATATCACTCAGATCCCTTGGAATCGACCACCACCCCCTCCTGCAATACTATATATCACTCAGATCCCTCGGAATCGACCACCACCCCCTCCTACAATACTATATATATATCACTCAGATCCCTCACAATCGACCACCACCCCTCCTACAATACTGTATATATCACTCAGATCCCTCACAATCGACCACCACCACCTCCTCCTGCAATACTAAATATCACTCAGATCCCTCACAATCGACCACCACCCCCTCCTACAATACTATATATATATCACTCAGATCCCTCACAATCGACCACCACCCCCTCCTACAATACTGTATATATCACTCAGATCCCTCACAATCGACCACCACCCCCTCCTACAATACTGTATATATCACTCAGATCCCTCACAATCGACCACCACCCCTCCTACAATACTGTATATATCACTCAGATCCCTCACAATCGACCACCACCCCCTCCTACAATACTGTATATATCACTCAGATCCCTCACAATCGACCACCACCCCCTCCTACAATACTGTATATATCACTCAGATCCCTCACAATCGACCACCACCTCTCCTACAATATTGTATATATCACTCAGATCCCTCACAATCGACCACCACCCCCTCCTACAATACTGTATATATCACTCAGATCCCTCACAATCGACCACCACCCCTCCTACAATACTGTATATATCACTCAGATCCCTCACAATCGACCACCACCCCCCTCCTACAATACTAAATATCACTCAGATCCCTCACAATCGATCACCACCTCCTCCTACAATACTGTATATATCACTCAGATCCCTCACAATCGACCACCACCTCCTCCTACAATACTGTATATATCACTCAGATCCCTCACAATCGACCACCACCCCCTACGAAAATACTAAATGTCACTCAGATCCCTCACAATCGACCACCACCTCCTCCTGGAATACTAAATATCACTCAGATCCCTGACAATCGACCACCATCCCCGCCCCTTTCCCCCTCCCCCTCTCCCCCTCCCCCTCCCCCTCTTCTCCACCTCTCCCCGTCCCCCTCCCCCTCTTCTCCCCTCCCCCCCGTTCCCCTCCCCTTTCCCCCTCCCCCCCTTGCCCCTCCCCCTCCCCCTTCCCCCCTACCCCTCCCCTCCCCCTTCCTCCCACTCCCCTCCCCCTTCCTCCCACCCCCTCCCCCTTCCTCCCACCCCCCTCCCCCTTCCTCCCACCCCCTCCCATCCCTCATCCTCCCCATCCCCCCTCTTCTCCCCTCTCCCCCTCCCCCTCCCCCTCTTCTCCACCTCTCCCCCTCCCCCTCTTCTCCCCTCCCCCCCCTCTTCTTCCCTCCCCCCCGTTCCCCTCCCCTCCCCCGCCCGGCAATGCCGGGTACTTCTGCTAGTTATTTATAAAATAAAAATATATATCATCAAGTGTCTCATCTTGTTTCACAACAATATATTTATATTTTCTGGTCGTGTGTTCATACAATCCTCATATTCCTTTTTCTACATAATGTCAAACAATTATCTCTCCAAAAATTATTCATACTTCTTGAATTTAACTTGAACTAGAACGGCACTCTTTGACGTAACAACGTCGACTGATATGCCTCCGCCCACATTATTATATAATTACAATACTTGTACCAAGTTTGATTTAAATCCATTCAGCTATTCTCAAGTTATGACATTTCTACCTGACATGACCTGACCTTTGACCTCTTGACCCCAAAATTTAATCTGTTTATGTTTACATCATTATACACACATACCTGCACCAAGTTTTAATTTAAATCCCTTCAGCTGTTCACAAGTTATCACATTTTTACCTGACATGACATCTGACCTTTGACCTTGAGATCCCAAAATATAATCATTTAATCTTTACATCATTATATATACCTGTACAAAATTTGAATTAGATCACTTCAGCCGTTCTCAAGTTATAGACTAATAACAGACTTTGACCTGTTCGCCCCAAATTATAATCAGTTGATCTTTACATCATTCTACATATCTGTACCAAGTTTGAATCAAATCAATTCAGCCGTTCTCATGTTACAGACCCATTGAGGACTTTGACCTTTGACCTCTTGATCCCAAAATATAATCAGTTCATCTTTACCTCATTATTCATACCTGCACCAAGTTTTAATTTAAATCCCTTCAGCTGTTCACAAGTTATCACATTTTTACCTGACATGACCTCTGACCTTTGACCTTGGGATCCCAAAATATAATCAGTTCATCTTTACCTCATTATACATACCTGCACCAAGTTTTAATTTAAATCCCTTCAGCTGTTCACAAGTTATCACATTTTTACCTGATATGACCTCTGACCTTTGGCTTTTGACCTTGGGACACCAAAATCGAATCATTTAATCTTTACATCATTATACATACCTGTACCAAGTTTTAATTTAAATCCCTTCAGCTGTTCACAAGTTATCACATTTTTACCTGATATGACCTCTGACCTTTGGCTTTTGACCTAGGGACACCAAAATCGAATCATTTAATCTTTACATCATTATACATACCTGTACCAAGTTTTAATGTAAATCCCTTCAGCTGTTCACAAGTTATCACATTTTTACCTGACATGACGTCTGACCTTTGACCTTGAGATCCCAAAATATAATCATTTAATATTTACATCATTATATATACCTGTACAAAGTTTGAATTAGATCACTTCAGCCGTTCTCAAGTTATAGACTTATAACAGACTTTGACCTGTTAGCCCCAAATATTATAATCAGTTGATTTTTACATCATTATACATACCTGTACCAAGTTTGAATCAAATCAATGCAGCTGTTCTCATGTTACAGACCCATTGAGGACTTTGACCTTTGACCTCTTGATCCCAAAATATAATCAGTTCATCTTTACCTCATTATACATACCTGCACCAAGTTTTAATTTAAATCCCTTCAGCTGTTCACAAGTTATCACATTTTTACCTGACATGACCTCTGACCTTTGACCTTGGGATCCCAAAATATAATCAGTTCATCTTTACCTCATTATACATACCTGCAACAAGTTTGTCTAAGATCCCTTCAGCCGTTCTCAACTTATCGCGGTAACGAAAACCTATCACGGATGGACGGACGGACGGACGGACGGACAACCTGAAAACATAATACATTTGGCGACTTTGTCCACGGAGGCTTAATAACATAAAAGTGTTGGCATTGTTTCTTATTGACCGATTGACCGACCGATGATTGACTGAGATTAATACAATTACAAGAAGAATGTCTCCCTCTTGTGTAGCCGCCATCCATAACCGTTTGGTTTCTCTCATTAACACGATCATCAAAGATAACGAGGTTCTTTTTTGATTTATCTAAATCTTGGGGTGAAGGTATATCATCCGTATTATCGCTGAGAATACAAGTTATGGGTTTTATCCAATAATTATTATAATTGTCTTTCTTCAATTATTCTTGGTTGTTATCTTCTAAAGATAATGATATCTTCCATCAAGCTATTCTCTTCTGAAGAGATGGAATTAAATTCATCTTTTGTTTGTTCAAAAGCTTTAATATCTTGATCCATTTTCTCTATTTATTTAGTAATAAAACTTATGGAGGACGAATAGTTTAAATTTCATCAAGAACATTATGTTTTAAGTGGAAAAGTATCAATAAATTACCACAAGATTTTCATCAACTAAATTATATTTTAAGTGGAAAATTATCTCTAAACTAACACGAGATTTTCCTCAAGAAATTTTATTTGAAGTGAAGTTATGCTATATAAATATGGTGAACACAACGTATTGCGACGTTTCGAATCGTGAATATAAATGTTATAACAAACACCTTAAACCCACAAACACACATTGAATTTGCTTCAACTAATATCTCCATCAGAACGAGAAATAAAACATTGAGATGTCTTAAAAGAGAGTTATATAAGAAACACATCCGCAAATCCAATCAAGAAGGAGATGTGGGATACACTCCAATTACCCCTTTAATGGGGAGATTGAAAACGCTGATGAAGCATTTAAGGGACAAACAAAAATAAGATTGTTTCGCTTCAAAGAACCAGCACCAATATGAATCATTGAGGCAATTGATATGGTTAAACTGGCTATTTAAACTAATTAAAAACACATTTAGTGAAATGAATACTTTTAAGTTTTTTTGAGAGGAAAAATGAATATGACAAGAGAAGGTGATGAAGAAACACCCCATATGAGAACAAACCCTCACTTTATCACATCATTCCAAGACTTCTTAGTTTGTGATGCCTGTGATGAACTCCATCGACAATAACTAAATGTTGATAATAGTGTGGTAGGTACTGGATTTGTTATTGAAAAAATCATTATTTTAGATATATACATCTTAAAATCAGACTCTTTATTCTTCTTCCTACAAAGATTTACCAATATAAATAAAGCTTAAAAAGGCGGTTGTTAATAATTAAAGCATTGACAAAAAATGCTTTCTATGGTCTGCTCTTGCTCACATACATCCTCCAAAATGGAATCCTGAAAGACTGTCTTGTAGGAGTTGGGGGCAACGAGAGGTTAAAAACTTCTTGACTTGTTCAACGCTCCTTTATTTCCAAAGACTTATTTCCCGACCGGAACTCCTCTCTTTTTATATCCCCCATCACTTCCGCCCGATCCTCTTAAAGTGGCGTTGCACCAACAACCGAGCGCCCGCCACGCCCATACCGTCAATAGTCCCACTGGTCCCGTGCTAGTGAATTACGGACACCTCTATGGGTATCCCCCACTTGCGCCCCCACAGAATTCACTCGAACTGGCAATGTCAGTTGTTGGGGGGCCTTAACCACCTGGTCGAAACGACCCCTGATGACCCGAGCAGGAACTGTTAGAGGCTTGGTAGTAGGCGGGCCAACCGGGGGCTTACCCGACGGGGGACAGCCCCGCCGTTGGGGTTGGGCCAACCGAGGGGGCTGGTCTCAGTCCAAGTGAGCCAGCTTGAGGCGGTCCACCTAAAGGTGGTCCGGTTTGCCACCCATCTCGACCACGAAGGACTTGTCCCCGGTCTCCAAAACACGGAAAGGCCCGTCATAAGGCGGCTGAAGCGCCCCCGGTGTGCGTCATGGTGAACAAAGACGTACTCCGCTGTACATAGATCCGGTGGGACGTGGGACTGAGGCAAACTATGTTGAGATGTGGACACCGGTGCAAACATCTTGGCAATCTCCCGGAGAACCGACCGCTGACAGGCGACGGACCAGGGGCTTGTGGCGTCAGGAATGAAATCCCCGGGAACCCGCAGCGGCTGGCCATAGACGAGCTCAGTGGATGAGGACTGGAGGTCTTCCTTAGGGGCTCTCCTGAGGCCCAACATGACCCACAGGAGTCTGTCGGCCCAACTGTCACCCCCTAGGCTGGCCCTGAGCAGCTTTCATAGAGCGATGGAACCTCTCACACAATCAATTAGTCTGGGGATGATATGCAGTCGTACGATGGAGCTTTACCCCCAACCCCTGGGCAACAGCACCCCAGAGCTCTGAAGTGAACTGGGGCCCCCTGTCTGAAGAGATGTCCGAGGGGGCGCCAAAACGGGCAACCCAAGTGCCGATGAACGCCCGGGCCACATCGGCAGACGTCGTAGATGTAAGCGGGACGGCCTCTGGCCACCTGGTGGTCCTATCGACCATCGTGAGGAGGTGGGTGAATCCCTGCGAGAGGGGAAGGGGCCCCACCAGGTCCACGTTAACATGGTCAAACCGTCGCTCGGGCACTGGGAATGTCACCAACGGGGCCTGGGTATGGCGATGAACCTTTGAGCGTTGGCACTCGACGCAGGTGTTGGCCCAGTCGCGCATATCCTTCCTGAGCCCGTGCCAAAACTAACTTCGCCGCCACCAACTTTTGCGATTCCTTCCTGCCCGGGTGAGAAAGACCGTGGACTGCAATGAACACCAGCCGTCTCCAGCCGGTGGGTACGATGGGGCTCGGCTCGGAGATGAAGCATGTGCTCCGTCCTGGAAGCGCTGGCGATGAGAACATCATCCAGATAGACAAACAGAAACGGCAAGTCCTGTAACACGCTGTCCATTAGGCGCTGGAAAGCCTGGGCCGCGTTCTTGAGTTGTTCGTTTTTACAATAGTCTGCACTATATATCGCTTCTCTTTTATTGTTATTTTACTTCCTGCTGTCTCTGCTCGAAAAGCATCAAATAAATCAGGGAATTTATAATAACATATTTTCTTTATCGTTGTATCAATATTGTTACCCCGTGCACATGAAGCGAAAAGCAGGGTTAATCAATTGGTTCACTTCTGTCTGTCTGTCTGTCTGTCCTGTCTACAAACGTCAGTTTATGATTCAAGAACAACTTGATTTCAATTGAATGTTATATTTTGAACACGAATCAGAACATGAATCGGAAAACAAACCTGTAGTTCGGCAGGTCTTTGGCTTCAATCAATCCCGATTGCGCATGCGCAGAGAGGAGTCCGTTTTATTACTCTGTCTACCTGTCTGGCAGTGAAAAACAATTGAAAATCATTCCAAACAGGAACATTCCTGTTTTTAAGAATGTATTAAAGGAAAAATGACAAAACAACCATTGGAATTAATCAGTGATATAGATATGCTTATGATGATAGAGAACGCTAAAAGAGACGGAATATCACAAACTTGTTCGAAGAGATATGCCAAAGCAAACAACAAATATCTTCCTAACTATGATGCTTAAAAATATAGTTCTTACTTGATGTATTATGATGCTAACAATTTGTATGGATGGCTTTGTCTCAATCTTTACTGTGTGGAAAACTCAAATGGGTAAAAGAGAAAGATTCTGAAAAAGTTATTTAAACATCATAATCTCTTCTCAAAAATAATTGGATAAAGCAGAAATTGGGTATTATTTTGAGGTTGTTTGAAATATCCAGGAGAATTCCACAACAAACATAAAGACCTGCCATATGTGCCTGATAAAGTCTGAGAAAGGAATGGCTTTGCGGTTATCAACAATCATTTATTACTACGAGGGAGATACCCGTGCTACACACGGGTGGGAGGCCAGAAGCAAACAGGCAATGCAGATACCGCGAATGCTAAAGCATGAAACCAATAAATTCCACATTCCTGTAGCACCTTCAGTCGCACGTCCGACATGGACAGCAAGTTCGTGAAGGACTTCCATGAAAAACGTACCTGTTCGCAAACAAACGGGTACGTTCACGGAGAGAAACGTCGATCGTGGGACCGTGGTGAATCTGCATATGGCGATCCGCGAAGTTCACGCTCAGAAAATAGAAACCATCACAGCATGTCATCATTCACTTGACCTCGATATCTCTTTTTAAATTCCAAACAACATATCTCCAATCACAAATTAATCACAAAATAAACTTTTAACAACATTGTTAATGTTTCCTTCATTGGAAAAACTTCCAAATCAATAGTTAAAAGGATTTTGAGCCGATAGCTGTTACGGCCTTGGTAAGATCGATGGAATCTGTTAGCGTATTCACTGCCCAAATAGCTATGTGGAATTCTCTCATGTAGAGATTAAATGGCGTTTGAACTTTGGCAGTGGTCATTATTTACTTTTAATGATCTTTATATACGAATCAAAAAGAAGATAATTGGTTTTGGGTCGTCCTTTCCGCATATCTTGTGGGATTGTGAGTTGGAGAGACGGCCGTGATGGCGGGGAGCGATTTGGAATTCTCTCAAGCAGGGATTCAACCCGTGTCCTTGTAAAAGGTCTTTGGCCAAGGTCACCGAGTCTGATCGGTGCAGCTGTTTGTGCGGCACACGGGAAAGCAACATCGTCATGAGAACAATGAACGTCATGCGAACACGAATGTTGTGCGGGAGTCCAAAGCTGAGAATGCTGGAGACTAAAGCTGAAATTGCGAAAACTAAATAGCCTATTTTACTCCCGGAGATCCCAGGATTTATCCACCCAAAATATCGTTGAGATCGGTTCAGCAGTTTTTACGGTACCTACGAACAGACAGAGAGACAGACGGATGGACATTTGGTGAAATAGTAAGATGAGCAGGAAACCAGCAGAAAAATTACTTACTACATTATATGATAAAAGGAATTATGTTTTCCACAAAGGAATTTAAGACAATATTTATCTGCTGGGTTGAGAGTAAAAAAATTCATTGAATTTTAAAGTTTAAACAAAGTCATTGGTTAAAGACCAATATTGATTTTAATACAAAAAGGAGGACGGAAGCAAAAACAGATTTTGAGAAGGACTTTTTAAAATTGATGAATAATGCTGTATTTGGAAGAAAGAAAAAAACTATGGGTAATGTTACGAATAGACAAACATAAGACTTGCTACATCTTGGAAACATCAAACAAGCATCTAAATTAATTAATAAACCACGTTTTCAAAGAGTGAAGGTGTTTTCAGAGAACTTTTGTGCTGTTCATGTGAATAAAGAGAGTATTGAAATGGATATACGTACTTTTAATATGGGAACATCAATTCTTGAGTTGTCAAAGTTGTTAATGTATGACTACTTTTACAACAACTTAAAGAAGAAATATATGGATGGAGTTAATCTACTCCATATGGATACAGACAGTTTTATTTTCAAAATCAATGTGGAAGATATTTATTAGAATATGTCTGAGGATGTTGATATTTATGATACAAGCAATTATAAATCAGATATCAAACTATTCTCCACAAAGAATAAAAAGGTTATTGCAAAGTTTAAAGATGAATTGGGTGGAAAGATAATGAGTGAATTTGTGGGATTGAGAGCAAAGCCTTATGCTTATAAATATATTGATAATAATATTGAAAAGTGATAAAAATTTAAAGGGGGTAAAGAAAAATGTAATCAAAGAAACAATAAACTTTGAACATTATTACAGCTGTTTAACCTTTAAGAAAGAAGAGTATAGAAAATGAATACAATAAAAAGTTATAAACATCAATTATATATAGAGGAGGTAAATAAGAAGGCATTTGGGGCTTTTGATGATGAGGTTTATTTTCGAAAATGGAATTGACAGCCTCCCTTATGGATATGTAGATATTTAAAGGATAAGTTTTAATAAGGATTAATAAAAAAAATGGGTTGATGGGGTTTTACTGTGATATAAATGATAGAACCAAGCAATAACTAAACCAAAGAGTGCAGAAAATCACAGCCTTGGTATTAAAATGGAAACATAACGAATGTGGTAAATATCAAAAAATTATTATTGAAGAGATAACCAAAGCAAGCCTAAACAAGAAAGAGCAGTCAAAGACTGCAGACCCGTGCCAGGACGTGTTTTCAGTGTTCTTTTTAAGGCTTTTGTGTTAAAACAAACAAGGTGGCCGAACCACATGACCGATAACATCATCGTTATTTTTTCTCTTCACCAATTTATCCCTAGATGATGCTCAATAAATTTCATCTTGATCGGAAGAAGTTTCGTGCCTGTCGAATTATGACGTCATAATGGAGGCACCTATGACATCATCATTAACATATGTTATTCCACATGGAGATTTCATTTCAATGAGCCATGTCTCCATTTTTTCTATGCAGCGTTTTCGGAGATATAGAAGTGCAATTTTTTTCGGTTTTTCAAAGATGGCGGCCGAAACACGTGACCGATGACGTCGTAATTATCATTAAAAAATTATATCGGTGGAGTTGCACCTATCGTAAAAATTTCCTGTCAATCGGACCAACGGTTGCAGAGAAAATCATATTTATTCTGTGCGGAAAAACAAACAAACAGACAGACAAACAAACGCACTCAAATGCCACGCCCTCTCCTCTGGCGAGGGTAATAAAGCATGCAGGTTGAAGGGTTTAAAATATTTAATGGATGTCAAGAGGTCAATGGAAAAATAATTTTCTACAATCTCAAAGTGATATGTGGCTCAGGAGGTTCTCAGAGAAGAACATTGAGAGAGGTTTATAATTTCACCTCTGCTCAGGAACGATATTTAAACCAAGAAACAAGTTTCACTTCATATTTTGTAAATATAATTGACGGTGACAGAAGCCAACAGAAAATTAAGCTATTCCCGAAAATAGAACAAAAACAAATATTCGTTGGTTCGCAGTTCGAGTATAATGAAAATATTGTTGCGGATATGAGGACTGTATTTTTTTTGATTGTGTGTATTATTATTATTGTTTATTCTGCGCCTCCTGCCTCCGGAGCTGTGTAAAGGTCAAAGGGCGTCCCATAATTAGTCCATAAAGCATCCACACCACAGCCAATCATAGAATACCCCTGTTCAATAGTTATATCTTATTATGTGTTTTAGGGTAAGGCTGTGTCTCCCATTAATTGAAATACTCCATTGCACCAGTGAAAGAAATAGATTCCCTTCATTCCCACTCCAAAAACTTCCATTCCCCCTTTTCGTCAATTGCCATTCGCATGGCCAACCAACAATTGCCGCCATTGACCACGAGGCAGGGTTGGGGAAGAAAGGCGGGTCCCCACCTCGTCATAGAGGGGAGGAGTGAGTCAGCCCCACTCAACCAACCACGAACAAGGGGTTGGACTTGGAGAGGGTGTGGAGAGAAACATCGAGGAGGTTTGCGAAGGTTGAGGGGCGGGGCCTATATAACCCGCAGCTAGGGCGTTTCCAAAAAGAGATGAGCTTTGACAGAGAGACGAGAGGGAGTCCAAGCGGTTGAGTCCAAGAGAGGTGCTTTGAGTGAGTCCGAAAGAAGTCCAGGGTTGAGCTGCAGCTCGAGCCACTGAAACTGCATTTACTGCAGCTCGAGCCACTGAAACTGCATTTACTGCATCTCGAGCCACTGAAACTGCATTTACTGCAGCTGGAGCCACCGAAACTGCAGCCACAGCAGCGTGAGGCCTGGACGGCAGTTTGGAGCAGGGCCGCGAAGGGGCGGCGGCTGCCCAACGAGTCGATCGGTTGCAGGACCAGTTGGACCTCCCTATCCCGCCAGCCATACATCTCCCGCCAGTCCTATCATCATTCCCCGCGTGAGTCTGTCCTTGTTTGTTCTGTCCCTGGGTTAATTAAGACTGTAGGTAAGCTAGCGTTGCACTGTGTATCTAATCTCGTCTGTAAATAAACACGCCTGCTTTCTTCCTACTTATATGTGTACATAATAAATCCAATTACTCTTCTGTACGTCTTCTTCCTCTTTGTATTCGGTCGCTTTAGAGTTTTCCCGATTGAATAGCGGTGGCGCGATCCGGCCAAAGTTTGGGGCAAATCGGGTATTAGTCGGGGAATAACTGTTCGGTCGCGGTAATACCACCGCTCGGTCAAAATAACATCTTAACCGCGTCCGTAACAATTGGTGTCTGGGAGTGAGATACGAGGCCCGAAGCGCACTTAACGCGCTCAAAATTACAAGCAGTTGGAAATTGTTGTGTTTTAAAGCAAAAACCCGAATTTTGAAATCGCGCCATGGCTGGTCAAGGCGATCGGATGCCGGTGGGTGAGCTAGAGGAGGGGTTAGGAGTAACCCAGGATCAGAGGGACGAAGTAGAGGAGAACATTGGCAATGTGGTTGAGGGAGTATCAGACGCACAAAATGGCGCTATCGCGCACGTGGTTGAAGCGGCACCAAATTTTGCTGCGCCCGTGACCGTAGCAGCACCAAGTTGCGCTGCGCACGTGGTCGCGGCAGCCGAGCCAGAAATGCCAGAGTACATGCGAGTCTTTATGATTCAAATGATGGCAAAAATGGATGCCCAAAATGATAAGTCCACCCGAGAGCGAAGAGAAATGGGTGAGCGGTTGGGAAACCAAATTGTGGGATTGAGGGCTGATAGTGAGCGACAGGGTGAGCAATTGGGGGTAATGAGGGACGAAGCGAGGGGTACCGGTGAGGGGTTAGACAATAATTTTAAGGGATTAGACAAGAAATTTGGGAAGTTCGACGACAAATTTGAGGGGTTAGACCACGGGATAAAAGAGGTAAAGAATGGGTTAATGGGGCTAGAAAATAGGATGGAAGACAAATTGCGGGAAATAGGGGAGCAATCCGCCCGGGAAATCGAACAGATGGGGAACCAGATAGAGGAGGTGAAAATCGGGTTAGAAAGTAAATTGGATGCTCAGAGGGATGAATTGGGACAGATGAGGGTAGCATCTACAAAAGAGAGGGAGGAGATGAAAGAGGAGATACGACGAGGTGTAAGTGAGGAGGTCTCGGGGGTACGCGAGGAGGTAAAGCGAGGCGAAAAGCGTATAGAGAAAGAGGTGAGAAATGGGACGGCAAAGTTACAAGGGGGAATAGAAGATCTGACGGAGGAGGTGGAACAGCTGACAGAGGGACAAACGGAGTGAGTGGAGCAGGTTCAAAGGAACACTGCGGTACTAGGAGGGTTAAAGGCGACACAAAAAGAAATTAAAAATGACTTAATAGTGACACAGAGGCAATGTCAGATGGTACGTGAGGGACTGACAATGAGGTTGGACGAGGTGACAGAGGTAATGGAGACAAAGGACCGGCAGGTGAGGATGCACATAGAGACGGTCACGGTAGCCTTAGAGGACGAACTTGAAGAGACGCACCGGGAAATAAAAGAGGGTAAAGCAAAAATTAGAGGAAGTGGAAGAAGAGGTGAGTGAAATTAAGAAGAGACGGACAGAAACTAAAAGAGAAATCCAGGAGGAGGTGATGGAATATGTGCAAGGTCGGTGCTCAACTCATAATGATGTGCTCACTACCCAAATAAAGAGTTTGCAGGTGGCGAAAGAGGTGCGGAGACGAGGTGCCAAGGTGAGTGGCGATATACGAGGAAATGTACATGATGTGAGGGGAGCTTCAGTCGGCTTGGGGATTGATTTGGACCCGGGTGTTCGTGAGAGGCCGTTGGTGAAGTGTGCGACAGGTCTGGTGTGCGAAAAAAGAGGTGTGCGAGAATGTCCGACCATGGGGTGTGTGAGGAAAAGGTGCGCGCCGACCAGTGAGTGTGCTGTCGAGAGTGAGTCGGTAGTAGCGCGTGTGCGAGGGAGCACATGGAAGCGCGTAGTGAGGAGTGTTACAGAGGGTGTAACGGAAGAGTGTGCGCGAGAAAGGTGTGTAACGGACGTGTGCATGGGGAAAGAGTGCGCTGTCAAGAGTAGGGGAGAATGCATGCCTGTGGTGAGTGTTACAGAGGGTGTAACGGGAGAGTGTGCGCAAGAGTGTGCGCGAGAAAGGTGTGTAACGGACAGGGGCATGAGGAAAGAGTGCGCTGTCGAGAGTAAGGGTGAGTGCGCTGTCAAGAATGGAGGTGAAAGTAGTGAGAGTGACACGGAGCGTGAGTTGGTTGTGACAGGTGAGCGAGGATGTACACCTGGAATGGAAGGATGCACACCTGGAATGGTAGAGCGTGTGTGGGAATGCACACTCGAGTTGGTAGTGAGGCACGTGGTTGGGTGTGCGAGTGAGAGCACACCTGTGATTGTCACAGAGGAGGTGACCGAGAAGGGAGCGCGAAGAGGTGTGTTGGTGAGGTGTGCGAGCAACGAGTGTGTGCAAAGGTGTTCGGTGGTCAGGTGTGTGACCAAGTCTGTGAGTGGAATGAGTGTACCTGGGTGTGTAAGAGAAGGTGCAATGACCAAGAGCAGGGAAACGGCTGGATGTATGAGCAAGAAAGGGGTAGCGTATGCGTGTAAGCATGCAGGTGAGGCACCGACGGTAACCGGGTTAGCGGTTAGAACGACAGTTAGTCGAATCGGGCCCTCGGTGCGCGTCGGGCAGTTTCGCGTGCCGCGAGGACCAGCGGGGATCCGTGCCACGGCGGATTCGAAAGGACCGCCGTACGCGATCCACGCTGGGCCTCGCTTTGAACGGCCGCGTCCGTGCTCCACTAGGCGGAGCGGGCAGCCCGATAGGAAGGGTCGTCATGGCGACCACTTTTTATTGAGACATTCCGGCAGGTCGAGATCGGGCAATTGGATGGCTCCGCGCCGAGGTGGTGCGTGGGATCTCGGCACGGGTAAGCCCCCGTCCCTGCACCGAATGTCGGACGCATCCAGCCGCCGGCACCAAACAACCCGCATTCATTGCTCGGCGTTACGAAGCCGGGCTCTAGACGTGAATTGGCGCACCGAGAGGATCTAATAAGAAGACGGGTGATGAGGTTAGTGTTTTGGACCCAAAATTAGAAAAAGGCAAAATTTGATGATTGGCAAAGGATTGACAGAGTGATGATTGATAATGGTACGGTGATTGGCAGATGATTGGCAAAATTTTTGATTGGCTGAAATTTGACGAGCAAAATTAATAGTGAGAGACCCCCGATGTGGTGGGATGGCCAATCCACCATCCCTCACAGAAGCGGGGGGGGGGGCAAAGGAGCACTAGATTATGGGGTTGATGGCAGTGTAAGCTCGCCGAGGGAGGGTTAGGATATAATGTGTAGGGCCCTAGAGATTGACATTAGGTAACGGTAAGGTTAGTTAGTGACAATGACACCAGGTAGCTGGGGACGCAGGTAGCTTAGAGTGGATGATAATGACGTGGTATGTGCTTAGTTTAAAGGGAAGACGGGGAGCACTAAGTTAGCAGGGCAACAGGTAGTTCAGATGATGCCGTGTGAGTGTGGGAGGTGTATTGAGCAGTGTGTGAGGATTGAACAGGTGTGATTGCACAGGTGTGCAACTGAACAGGTGTATGGAGCAGTGTAGGAGGGAGTAGTGGTGATTGCGTGTGGTGTTGACCAAATGGTCCAGGAAGAGGAGGAGGGTGCAGGTGGCACCAGGTGATTGCACAGGTGTGCAACAACAGGTATGAGGAACAGGTGTATGGAGAATGGTTGTGTGAAATACATGGAGTGTGGAATATCTGGAGTATTGGAATGGATGGTCGTGGAGTGAGTATGGTGGAAACTATGGAGTGGAGTGGATGGTGCGAAGGTGTGAATGGGGGAAGGATGGACCCCCATCACGAATACCCGGGGAGGGTAGTGTAAGTGTTAGGTAGAGGGTATAGGTAAATTGTGGTTGGATATTGGCATCTGTGGTGCGGGTGAAAGAATGGTATTTGGATGGGTGCATTAGTGTTGTGGAAATGGCTGGGCGTGTAGCCTGTTAGTGTGTGTAGTTGGTTTGGGCACTCCACCACTGTGAGGATGTCGGCCAGGTGAGGCCGCAGGTGGGCTCTGGGAGCCAGTAGAGTTTTGTGGATGGGGCCCGAGGATCCGGAGGACGGACCCGGGTAGCCCAGTGCCAGAGGGCACCAAGGGGTGACAGAGCCAGGAGGGGCCTTCCCCAGTTAGTTAGGTTAGGGTGAGGAGCTAGGTAAGCTCGGGTGGCAACTGCAGTGGTGGAGGTGTGCAGGTGGGTAGACCTGCTGGGAGAGCTACACGTCACAGCCCAGAAATTGTGCAAGGGCACCGGGAGATGAATCGGGGGAGTGAGACCCCAAATTGAGAAGCACCACAGTTTGGTCAATGGGAATTGGTTTTTAGAACCCATAGTGTAAGTGGCCAATGGATTGGCAGGGAGAGACCCCGGGTAGTGTAAAGTGTGTTAATGTCATTTAGAGGATAGATAGGATGAAGGATCTCCTTGCACCATCTGCATCCACTCACCTGAGGTGACAGGTACTCCGCACCATGCCATGTTTAATTATTTTTTATGTGCAAATGTTTTGGATTGTGAGACGCATCATGACGTGGGTGTGACATTGTGCTTGATGTTCCATCTCTTCCTCCTTATGAGGATTGATGACGAATTTGGGTGATGGCAAATTTTGAAGTAGAGGGATTGTGGAGACGAATTTGGTATTGAAGAAATATGGGGAAGACGTGACAGTAGTGACGAATTTGTAAATGTGTAGATTTTGTAAATATGGGGTAAGGGCAAGGGTAGTGTAGGTGACAGGGGGGGTGACTACGGTAGGGACGAGCTTTCTCACTTCGCCCTCCGTACGCATTTCGCCTTGCATTGCCTTATTGATGTGTACCCTTGTGACCTTACCCCTCGCTCATTTGCCTCTTTTGTCTCCCACATGACCGGTGTGCCATTGGGCGTCGAGGGGAGCGTGCGTGGGTCGGCCATTGTGCGCCCGAAATTCCCAGAACCAGCTGTCTGCATCGATGCACCACATTATGGACCACATGCCTGTGGCCGAGCACCACTGATGGACCCCATGGGTTGGGGCATGGCCCCTCTGCTGGAACCGGCCATGAGGGCCCGAAATCTTGCTGGCGGACCTTGGCCACAGGGCACCGATGCCCCACAGGTGAACCACACATAGTCGGCCCCTGTGGGCCATAAATAAAATAAAAAAGGACACATTGGGTGCATCTTTCAGTTCGAATAGGCCGCCAGTAAGAAAAGCAATGAAAGAAAGACAACAACTGGAAGACAATAATAATAACCAGCAGAGGGAGCCGAAGAGCAAGAGACCACCTGCAGGGTTAGGGGTTGTTGATTTATTTTTATTATTGAACATGCATTGAACATTGATGAACTGTGGTGACTGCACCGATTGGTGCTTGAGGGTGTATTGGTGTGTTTTTGGGTGCTTTCATGGTGCGTCGATGCAGAGCAGACTGTCTCCCCCCCAGAAAGAACAATTACAGGTCCTGGGTTAGTTTTGTAAATAAAAGCAGAGTCATTGTAAATAATGCTCCCCACCGTCAGTGTGTAGTTTGAAGACCATTCCGCAATTCGGTTAACTGTGGGCGTAAGTCTGTTAGGCAGGGTGCAATGGAGCAGTGGGACACATTTATTTATGTTTTAAAACTGTCGCACTCAGGGTCAGGTTAAAAGTAGAGGGAACTACACCTACGTGTCACACTAAATAAAAGTTGTAGGCCCGGGACGTGCCTAAGAGGAGGAGGGTGCAGTGTTGCGGATATGAGGACTGTATTTTTTTTGATTGTGTGTATTATTATTATTGTTTATTCTGTGCCTCCTGCCTCCGGAGCTGTGTAAAGGTCAAAGGCCGTCCCATAATTAGTCCATAAAGCATCCACACCACAGCCAATCATAGAATACCCCTGTTCAATAGTTATATCTTATTATGTGTTTTAGGTTAAGGCTGTGTCTCCCATTAATTGAAATACTCCATTGCACCAGTGAAAGAAATAGATTCCCTTCATTCCCACTCCCAAAACTTCCATTCCCCCTTTTCGTCAATTGCCATTCGCATTGCCAACCAACAATTGCCGCCATTGACCACGAGGCAGGGTTGGGGAAGAAAGGCGGGTCCCCACCTCGTCATAGAGGGGAGGAGTGAGTCAGCCCCACTCAACCAACCACGAACAAGGGGTTGGACTTGGAGAGGGTGTGGAGAGAAACATCGAGGAGGTTCGCGAAGGTTGAGGGGCGGGGCCTATATAACCCACAGCTAGGGCGTTTCCAAAAAGAGATGAGCTTTGACAGAGAGACGAGAGGGAGTCCAAGCGGTTGAGTCCAAGAGAGGCGCTTTGAGTGAGTCCGAAAGAAGTCCAGGGTTGAGCTGCAGCTCGAGCCACTGAAACTGCATTTACTGCAGCTCGAGCCACTGAAACTGCATTTACTGCAGCTCGAGCCACTGAAACTGCATTTACTGCAGCTGGAGCCACCGAAACTGCAGCCACAGCAGCGTGAGGCCTGGACGGCAGTTTGGAGCAGGGCCGCGAAGGGGCGGCGGCTGCCCAACGAGTCGATCGGTTGCAGGACCAGTTGGACTTCCCTATCCCACCAGCCATCCATCCCCGCCAGTCCTATCATCATTCCCCGCGTGAGTCTGTCCTTGTTTGTTCTGTCCCTGGGTTAATTAAGACTGTAGGTAAGCTAGCGTTGCACTGTGTATCTAATCTCGTCTGTAAATAAACGTGCCTGCTTTCTTCCTACTTATATGTGTACATAATAAATCCAATTACTCTTCTGTACGTCTTCTTCCTCTTTGTATTCGGTCGCTTTAGAGTTTTCCCGATTGAATAGCGGTGGCGCGATCCGGCCAAAGTTTGGGGCAAATCGGGTATTAGTCGGGGAATAACTGTTCGGTCGCGGTAATACCACCGCTCGGTCAAA
Source organism: Myxine glutinosa (assembly GCF_964187855.1). Taxonomy (NCBI): domain Eukaryota; kingdom Metazoa; phylum Chordata; class Myxini; order Myxiniformes; family Myxinidae; genus Myxine; species Myxine glutinosa. The sequence goes on from NC_136273.1 coordinate 33,891,192, forward strand.
ATAACATCTTAACCGCGTCCGTAACAATATTATAGGTGGGAATAATGTGAAACGGCATCTGTAATAATCAACCCCCTCTGCTTTCCCTTTACCTTCCCTGACCCCTCCTGCCCCCCCCCAACCCCCCCACACCCACCCCCACACACAAGTAGTATGAAAAGGGGGGTTCTGAGATAAGATATCGAGCAGGTGAGTGAGCGATGGCGAGGGAAAACTAGTGGAACGAGCGAGAGCGTGTGGAACAAGTGTAAGCGAATGTACATGCGAGTGGTCCTGTGGAGATGTTTTGCCTCAGGACCCCCCCTTTTCATACTACTGCCCAGAGTAGTACCTTGAGTAACTCTAGCCTGGACAGGAAGAGGAAATGAGAGGATTCCATTTAGAGCAACACGTTGACGACGACAGGTTAGGAAGTCCGCCAGCCATAAGTGGAGATTTCCAAGGATACCATAAGAGGAGACTTTGATGAGAAGAGCGGGGTGCCAGACAGTATCAATGGCATGAGATATGTCAAGGGAGACGGTCCTGATTTCCTGTCTGGCATTGAGGACCTCCATCCATCGTTTTCTCTCTCTTTCTTTCTCTCTTTCTCCAACTCTGTCGTGGCCCTCACTTTGTGAATGCGGGGGTACACCATCCTGGATGTGGGGGATCTCTGGGTCGCTCTTGCAAGATCTATCAGCTGTCTCCATGCGGTGGACTTGTTCGAGAGAACTGTCTGGCGGTATACAACAACAACATCCGACCACGAGTTTAGGAAAGTAGACAAGAATAAGGAAGCTTTTGCAGGGTTCATGCTTTATTTCCTGCAGACAGGCATCCATGCATTTCAGTGACCAGGTCACACAAACACACCTATTCATTCAACATCTACAGCCTTCCTTGTCTCAGCATGCCATTTGATGTATCCAGGAAGGAACTTCATGAATGGATAGGCCAAGCGAAAGTCCAGAATTTCAAGCAGTTAAGGGGCTGCCTTCGAGTTTAGCAACATGGCTCTCAACCAGTGAAATGCATGGTCAGAGGACAATCACTTTGGAAACAGAATATTTTCACAAACGTGGGCGAAAGCTTATGGTGGACAGATGGTGGTGCAAGCATGCCTCAACTACGAAATAAACATGCCGTGACAAGTGCACAGCAACATATCATAAAATTCTAAAAGAACAGGACAGACTAACAAGTAAAACCTTTTCTCTACAGGTCCAGCACTCTTTCCCAGCCTGCTCACATTTGCATAGCTCAGGGAATACTCGAGGATGGTACGTGGACAGAGGTTGAAATACACTCCAGGACAAGCATAGGTGTACAATGAGCATGCTGGAAAACATGAAACAGGAGACATGCAGGAAGCCCGCAGAATTCTAAAATTGGCTTTTTCCGCCACTTGTCGGACTTGTAACTCCTGAATTGGTGATGCAGCCCATTTTGGTCCGAAGTAACATGATGTGCTTACTGCCATGCTTAAAAGAAACGGGGTGCAACTTACATGAGCAGGTGAGTAGACCATTGATGCCGAGTACCAACTCACATGTAGTTGTGAAACTCATTGAAAAATTGGGCTAGATCTGAGGTTATTCTCAGGTAAACAGATATGCATTTTGGGGTTAAAGCTGTAAGACCAGGCGTTGAGCTGAAGTTTTTTGGGGGTTGGGTGAGAGGGGAATGGGTGGAAGCAGCGTCTCTTGTGTTAAAATATTGAAATACGGGAATGTAAGGAAAGACGGAAAATGCTTCGGATGAAGCTTGCACTTAGGCCTCGGCAAATGACCAGGACTTGGATGCCCATTGTGCCAAGTGAGGGGGAGGTTATGCTTGACTAGAGTCTGAAAAGCCAACTCGACTTCCTGGCCTAAAATCTGGGTGTCGAAGATCGGTTATCAGGTCCTTGGGAGTCATCAAGTGGGTGGATCCTGATGAGGAGAATAGGGAGGGATACATGGATAAGAGAAATCAAGATCAGCATTACATTTCCCAGGAGGTGTATGAGGAAAGGCAAGGGGTGTGATGGTGAGATTAGTAATGAGAGTGCTATTTTATTGAAATAAAATGTAAAGGTTAAAAACCCACCCATAAGGACCTCCCAGTTTCCATTGGTTGCGGTGACCTCGTAAGCGCAACGCGTTTCTGCGTAGGTTGCTCCGCCGAGAACAAAGAGCAACAGTCGTGGACCGCTGCGGCCTTCATGCCAGCGGCCATACATTCTTCCACTGGAGGGGTCAAATAGGCGAGATTTCAGAGGTCATAATAAATAAGGAAAATTGCCATAAAGTATGAACGCTCAAGAAAGGTCTTCAAAGAAATTCTTAAAGGTCACGTGGGTTTGTGCGTGGGATCATTTAAATATTACTTTTACAAAATGGTGGAATTTTTCCCCCTCCACTCTTCCCTACCCCTTCTCAATGTTTTCATATACATTATTTACCTTTTCTTCTTTACTCCACTGTCCGAGTTTTTCCTTTTCTAAATTTTGCAACCCCTTCTCCATTCCCTGGACCAAGCAATATCTATATCTATATTTCCTCTTGGAAGGCAAATCCAACTGAAGGCAATCTCAGTTCCTTCCACCAAGCTTGGAACAAGTGTTTGTCTACCCTCAGGAGTGCCAGGAAGCACTATCTCTCCACACTCAAGATTGAAATCTCAAACCTGTCTCCTTCCTCCAAATCCTGGTGGCGTCTTGTCAAATCCGTTTCTGGTGTTTGTTCCCCCTCCATCCCCTCCCTTACCTCAAATGGCGACACATTTGACACCGCACGTGACAAAGCCGAATGCCTCAACTCTGTGTTTGCGTCAAAATTTTGTGTCCCAAACCCATCTCTCTCTGTTCCCACCTTTCCCAGTCGAACCCAACTGCTCCTGGACTCTGTGTCCTTCTCTCCTGACAAGGTGGAGAAGTTTTTGTCAAACCTCGACTCTGATTCTGCAACTGGACCAGACGGCATCAGCCCACGGGTCCGAAAATCCTCCTCTGCCGCTCTATCTCAACCTTTCTCTGGTCTTTTCACCCTCTCTTTTGCTCAAGGTCATCTGCCAGCATCTTGGAAATCAGCAAACATTACCGCTTTACACAAAAAATGTGCAAAAACAGATCCTTGCAACTGCAGACCAATCAGCCTGCTTATCAGCAAATTATCAGCAAAATCATGGAATCCATCATTGCTTCGGATATCAAATCCTTCCTCTTCTCCAATGGCTTGATCTCTGATCATCAATTTGGATTCAGACCAGGCCATTCTACTCTGGACATGCTGCTTCTGCTGCCTCAACGATGGATGGAGGTCCTCAATGCCAAACAGGAAATCAGAGCCGTCTCCCTTGACATATCACGTGCCTTCGACACGGTCTGGCACCCAGCTCTGCTCACCAAACTCTCCTCCTGTGGTATCCATGGAAATCTCCACTCATGGCTTGCGGACTTCCTCTCTGGTCGTAGGCAACGGGTGGCCCTGAATGGATTTCTCTCATCTCCTCCTCCTGTTCTGGCTGGAGTTCCCCAAGGCAGTGTTCTGGGCCCTGTGCTATTTCTGGTCTTCATGATGATCTCTCTGACTCTCCGGAAAATCCTCTCTATCTCTTTGCTGATGACTCCACTCTCTGCCGCTCCATTCCTCATCCCTCAGATCGGCAGTCTGCAGCCTCCTCACTCTCTGCAGACCTGGATAAAATCACAGACTGGTCAAACAAGTGGAACATGTCTTTCAATCCTGACAAATCCCACACTCTTACTATGTCTCTCTGAAAAGACCAACTGGAAAACCCTCCCATCTACTTTCTCAACAATCCTCTCCAAGAAGTTCTGTCGCTCAAGCTTTTGGGTCTCACTATCTGCCATGATCTTTCCTGGGATAACCACATTTCCAAGCTGGCCTCCAAAGCCAGTCGCCGACTGGGCATCCTCCTGTCGTGCAAAGTCCTTCCTTGGCACACCTGAGCTCCTCACCACATACAAGGCTTTCATCCGCAGCTCAATGGAAGAAAGCTCTCCCCTCTGGGCCAGTGCTCCTGCCTCACACCGAGCTCGGCTTCACGCTGTTGAAACCAAAGCTTTTTTTTGTTTTTTGTATCCTGAATCGAGGCTCGTGAAAGAGCTGACATTTACTTCACAAACAAATCAACCAGACAAATAAAATATATAAAAAGAGGGAGCGGAAGACAAGAGAAGGGGAAGCACACAAACACTTGAGAGCACACAACATTTAAGAGCAGGGACATGTGTGGGAGGGAGAGGGCTTGGGGGGAGGAGGCGTGGGAACGGGGGGGAGGGGGATCATTTCAGAATCATTGGAATCTCCTGCGATGAAGCTAACTCCGAGGGCCTTTCACTCACTCACCGCAGGCTGGTTGGTGGTTTTTCTGTCTTCTACCGACTCCTCTCCAGCCTTGCTCCCCCAGCTCTCTCTGTGCTCTGTCCCCCTAATATTCCTACAGGTCGCACAAGATCTGCCAGCAACCCTCTTATGGTGAAACTGCCAAAATCTAGGCTCTCTGCTCACCTTCACTCTTTCATTCCCCTTTTTTCCCGCCTCTGGAATAAACTCCCCCACTCCCTTCAATCCCACTCCTCCCTCCTCGTCTTTAAAACAGCTGTTCACCACCATCTCTTATCTTCCCCCATCCAAAACCTTGATCTTTTCTACCCCTGTTAATTCACCCCAGATACACTTTTTTTGAAATTCCAACTTCTTTCCTGGAAGTCCTTGCAGTGTTGATGTGTTTTATACCTATCCCACCTCCCCCCAAGCCCTCCCCCTCCCACATTTCTCTCGATGTCCTTGCTCTCAAATGTTGTGTTTGTGTCCTTCCCCCTCTCTCCCCATCTTGTGTTCCGCTCCTCTTATTTTGTGTTTTATGTGTCGGTTGCCTTTTTGTGTGATTAATGTCAGCTCTTTCACGAGCCACGATCTTGTATACAAAAAAAAGAAGATCATTAAATTCCAAAATAATTTAGCTGGTGTCAATGATAGAATGGATCTTGAAGACGGACCCTTTCCTCACCCTATAAAATGACAGGAAATAGAGATCCCCACAGGGCTCGTGCAAATACAGGAAATAGAACAAATATAAATTGAATCTGTTGATTTTTAATGCGGAACTTTTGAAATGACATATTCCGCCACAGAATACCTGGCATGCATGCGCAGAAACCTCAATAAATGGCGGCATTCACAGCATCATAAAGTATATAGTGTGTCGGAGATAAGGATTGTTAATTAAAATGGTTCACCAAGCTTCTAAAATAAGCTGAAAATACTTGTAAAAGTACCACAGAGGAAGTGCTGTGCCTTTGTACAACGAAAGACTTGGAAAACTTTCTCAGCTCGCCAAACGGGGAGCTGCCCTTCATGAAAACTCCCGATGATGTAGACTGGGGCAAGGCCCAAGTGTAAATCCCCGAAGGATTGCTACCATTGAATGGACTGTGTATCTGGATTGATTGTTTATGAACACCAATGGGAAGGACATATCTAGGGTTTATGAATGTTTAAGGTAAGTTGAAAATAACGACATTTACTATGCATTATGTTGGAAAAGAGGGTGGGATGGGGGGCAGGTGGGATATACGGCCTACGGGAGCTGCGATGGCTGTCGTAAATACATTGTTTGTTTGGTTACGTAGCCACAAGAGAAATTAAACAACATTTTTGCATCAATGGCTAAAAGTTGAAGTGTCCGTCTATGTGTGTATATGTTTTTTTCCGGCTTTCGTAGATCACGTCATTTTACCACGCCCCTCTCGTTCGCCAGACCTTTCGCAAACTGCAAGCGGGATGCTTCGCAGCCTTTCTCGCATATGCAGGAAGTGATATGTTGGAACAAGGAACTTTAGTGAACAAAGCAACTTCATTTATCAACATTATACACCTCCTAACCAGGCACTGCTTAGTTTTGTCTCCACACCAGTCACCACTACTGTGGCATTCGAGCGGCGACACCGGCGGGTCTTCTCTGTGCTGCTGCCGGCAGTTGAGGCTGGCCAGCCCGGCGACGCTTTAGGGCTGCCTGGTCCACGTACTTACCGAGCTGATCGTTGAAGGCCTTCTTCATGTTCGGCACTGCGTTGAGCGCAGAGAGTGTCCTGAAGGGTTCACCTGCATATGTGGACTCACTTGCTTCGCGCATATCTGGTTACCTTGAGAACGAGTTTCCAAGAACAACGTGAAGAACAAGCTTGCTGTGATCTTCCTTCCCGATATCCATGTTTTCACTGTGGGTCATCTTCACAATGTAGTCAAGGAAGCTACTTGAACTTTCCTTCCCATGAGCAAGCTCTGCTTATCCTTGATATAGAGCGCTTTTAGCTGCATGTGTTTTGTTTGTTCTTGTCATTTGTTGTATATTTTTGTGATATTTTTCATGTTGTTTTATTTTAATTTTATATTTCTTTCTTTTATTATACTTTATTTCCTTTTTCTACATCAAATGTTGTCATTTTATTTATCAGTTTTCAAATTTTCATAACAATCGGCAACGGATTTTCATTAAATTTTCATAACAATCGGCAAACAAACTTTTAAACATTGGACGATCTTTTTAACATTGGACGCTATTTTGTTGAACAAACCAAATTCCGTGTTGACTTGAACATTTCGAAAAGGTTGTGACTCACTCGGAACATGCGCAAGCAAAACACAAAGAGGATCTCAGGGTGGTATTCATGAACAAAAGCAAATTAAGGTTCAGCTCAGTAATCAAAGAATGAAAAATCACTCATCGAGCGACGCTTGCCAAAAGATAATAAAGCAGAATGGCACTCAGTGGAGCATCCTTTTGACCTCAAAAATAATTGGTGGTTGAATTCAGTGACCTGATATGCAAATCGTCTTCAAATTTTAAGTTAATCAAATTAAAATTGACAATTTTAGAAATCTGAAAAAAGTGCTTGACCTTTGGACTATGTTGACCTTTTGACCTCAATAAATAGGATTCTGTGAGACCACCAAATCTACCATTTGGTGAAGTTTCGTGAAGATTGGTTTGAAGAAGATTGATTCCTTTCATTGATCTTCATTCAAACAATCTGTATAATGTAAATCAGATCATCATGTCTCAAGCTTCACAAAGGGTTATGTTGTCATAGGTAGGAGAGCTCCTTGATGGCTGGCGTGTACAAATAAAGAGTTTTCAGAAGGAATTGCTGTTTGTTTTTATAATCATGATGGAAGTTTCTATCATGCAAAATTGCTTTGGCATCATTTAACAGCTTCAAAATAATTTTGAAAATGAAAATACCATCACATGTCATGGCCTTAAACAGTGGACATCGCCTACCTTCCGGCAGCTCCTCCCGCAGTGCTACGCGACACAAAGGGCCACTGTCGAGCGTCCAGCTTGTCCTCGATCGCATCCTGAATGACGAAATTAACAATAACAGGAACAACTCGAGAGTTCATGGAATCCATTACACCAATGCTGTCTTGAGAAACAAGGACATGGGTGGTGCCGACGAGTGGCAAATTGAATTGGTCGTTATGATGTAAAATGCCATAATATTTTGTCAAAGTACAACTCAACGAAAGGGGTTTTGAAAGTGGAACAAGGTGATTTGTGTTCTACATCGTTCGGCTTTATAGAATTTTAAATAAAATAAAGATTTTAAATGTTGTAAAAAAAAAATTCCGGAATTGTACCGCTGTTGATGCAGTGTCTTTTACATCACCTTAGTTAACACATTTCATTCGGTTTCTGTGCCTGTTGTTTGTGTCCTTTATGACGTCCTTAAAAACAGGAAGGTTCCTGTTTGGAATGATTTTCAATTTTTTTTGACTGCCAGACAGGTAGACAGAGTAATAAACCTGACTCCTCTCTGCGCATGCGCAATCGGGATTAATTGAAGCCAAAGACCTGCTAGACTGCAGGTTTGTTTTCCGATTCATGTTCCGATTAGTGTTCAAAACATAACATTCAATTGAAATAAAGTTGTTCCTGAATCATAAACTGCCGTTTGAAGATAGAAGGACAGACAGACAGACAGAAGTGAACCAATTGATTAACCCTGGTTTTCGCTTCACTTGCGCGGGGTGACAATATTGATACAACGAAAAAGAAAATAAATTATTATATATTCCCTGATTACTTCTTAATTTATTTGATTCTTTTCCAGCAGAGACAGCAGGGAGTAAAATAACAATAAAAGAGAAGCAATATATAGTGCAGACTATTGTAATGACCAGTGGTGGTCATTTCAAATGCAGGGTAAGAGGGAGTGGATGACTTGCTTGCATGACATCCTTGAGCAGAGGAACCCAGCGTGACAGCTGATACGTCTTTTCACCTGGCCACTCTCGGCGTTCTGGTCCACGCCGGCGCCTGGTCGTAGACTAGAAAGCAGAAAGCAGTATTACAAGGTTTGAACCACCTTTAGAGGCCATTTTTTTCTGCAGAGCTTCCCTGCAGGGCAGGGGTTGGCCTTTATTGCCTTTTTTGGGCACCGTGGTCCCATTTTTAAAGCAATGTTTTATGGCAGGATGCTCTTCCTGCCGCCAACCCTGTTCGTCGCCTCTTGCAACACACAGGGAATTGTCAGTGAACTGGGACTCAATTTGCCGACCCCAGAAGGATGACAGGCTGAGTCAACCCCCCTGGCGTTAATTCAGCGATCGACCCGGATTTGAACCTCCGATGCTAGGATCCCAAGCCGGCACCCTAACCGCTAAGCCAACACCAGGCTCAATATTACAAGGTGTGATGTCGTAAACAGAATTTGCTTTTCCAAACCCTTGCTTTCAAAAAAACACGATTGAGGGTCCATCTATCTTTTACTTGTGCAACTAGTAGGGCATTCGGTCGAGGGCATACCTCTGCCCAGATGAACAGTTTACATTTTGTATCCCACTTTTGGTGTGAGTCATCGTTTTTTGACGAATCTCTTCCCTTCGTTGGCGTGCTCACTCAGCATTGTGCGACATCTGTATAGTCCAATGCGGGACCCACAGCGTCTACCACAAACATCACAGGTATAGCCTGGGCCTTGCAGAGATGGACATTGGCAGATTTTCCTTTCTTGCCTCCACCGTCTCGCGGTAGCAAGTGTCCCAGGTCTTTGCGGCAAATGTTATGGCAAGCTAACCTGTTTGTGGCCTGATGTTCACAGGTGGCAGCTGGAATGGCCCAAGACTTGAGTATAGTTGTCCAAATTTACCAAATTTACCAAAAATTAACCAAACTTACCAAATTTAAGTTGTCCATAGAAAAACGCTCCTGGGATTATCTGGTCCTCCATGCGTGTGAGGTGTCCTGAACAACGAAGCTGGGCTTGCATCAGGAAATACTCAATTCCTTGGATGCGACAGTTGTCTAGGATTGTGGTGTTTGGTATTCTGTCTCGCCGGGTGATGCCAGAATCTTGCGAAGGCATCGCATATGGAATTGATCAAGGTGTTTCATATGGTGAAACTGATAGGCCGTATCTGGATCCGGACCTGAACAAAAATCTAATCGGCTTGTTCTTGTCACCGAACCAACTCATCCAACTTGTTTTGTCACGACTCGTCCACAACATTTTGAGATACCCTGCTCACAGACAAACAAATAGACAGGGTTGAAAACCCAACCTCCGTCCATCTTTGATGGCTGGCAGAGGTAAAGATGGTGGGAGTTTTCACACCTTCTCATACTTTCCTTTCCGTGTCCTAGCACTCCTCCCTCTCTTTCCGTCAATTTTAATTTTCGCTGTTTAGTGCCCCTCGACCTCACTTAGGCATGTACAGTCACGTGAAAAAGTAAGTACACCCCATGTAAAGTTTTGACTTTCAACATATTTCAACATACAGCTATTTGATCTTCATTTCAACAATATTGATAGATAAAGGTGATATAATATAACAAATATCATGAAACATTTACATTTTGTAGTCCATTGTATAATTTAAATAAACATAAATGCAAATTTCGCATGTGGAAAAAGTAAGTACACCCTTGGCTCTCATAGGTGGTATTGCCCCCTTTGGCAGAAACAACCTCAAGTAGGCGTTTCTTATAACTGTCGACCAGTCTCTGACATCGACTGGGAGAAATTGTTGCCCACTCCTCCATGCAGAATTCTTTCAGCTGTGCGATGTTTGAGGGGTTTATTGCATGCATAGCTCGTTTCAAATCCCCCCACAACATCTCGATGGGATTTAGATCCGGGCTTTGACTTGGCCATTTCAGAACCCTCCATTTCTTTCTTTTCAGCCATTCCTTGGTGGATTTACGAGTATGTTTCGGGACATTGTCATGTTGCAAGGTCCACCTTCGGTTGAGCTTCAACTTTCTGACAGATGGCCTCACATTATCCTCAAGCACCCTCTGGTACAATGAAGAATTCATAGTGGATTATATGATGGTGAGCTGCCCAGGCCCTGATGCAGCAAAGCTGCCCCAAACCGTAATATTTCCACCACCATGCTTTACCGTTGGTGTTGGAACCCATCTGTGGATCGGTCCCATCGGCCGATGGGTCTGCGCCATCTGCGGATGTGTTGTTCACCTTGAAGGAATGTGTATGCATCATAATTCATCTCTGTTAAATTCTGTTTAACGTATTGTATCCGTATTCCGTAAATTGTATCCGTAATTGTATCCGTAATTGTATCCGTATTGTATCCGTAAATTCTGTTTAACGTATTGTATTGTTTGTGTTAAAAATCATCTCTGTTAAATTCCTACCACATGTAATTCCAATGACTGTGTACCTGATTGAAGAGCACCATTCTGTCAACACATTCCTTCAAGGTGAACAACACATCCGCAGATGGCGCAGACCCATCGGCCGATGGGACCGATCCACAGATGGGTTCCAACATTGGTATCAGGTTCTTGTGGTCAAAAGCTGTCTTTGGTTTTCGCCAACATGTCTTCTGGTACTGTGGCCAAATAGCTTAACCGTTGACTCATCTGTCCAGACCACATTGTTCCAGAAGTGCTCGTCTTTGCCTAGGTGTTCATTGGCAAACTTTAGTCTTGCCCTGATGTTCTTTCCGGACAGCAAAGGTTTCCTCCTGGCACACCACCCATGTATATCAAATTTGTGCAGCATCTGTCTCATGGTAGACTCGTGCACTTTGACATCAACAGTGGCAAGAGCTAGCTGTAGGTCCCGTGATGACATTCTGGGGTTGTTAGAGACTTCTTTCAGCATATTGCGGTCTGCTCTCGGGCTGAACTTGCTGGGGCGGCCTTGCCTGAACAAGTTGGCAATTGTTTGGAATCTTCTCCACTTGTAGATGATGTTCCGGACAGTCGAATGATTGATTTCAAATTGTTTGGAGATCTTTTTAAATCCCTCCCCAGACTCGTAGGCATCCACAGTCATGTGAAAAAGTCAGTACACCCCATGTAAAGTTTTTACTTTTTCAACATATTTCAACATACAGCTCTTTGATCTTCATTTCAACGATATTGATAGATAAAGGTGATATTATATAACAAATATCATGAAACATTTACATTTTGTAGTCCATTGTATAATTTAAATAAACATGAATGCAAATTTCGCATGTGGAAAAAGTAAGTACACCCCGTCATTTATCACTACTTCAAATACCTAAAATTAGAATCAGGTGCACCAGCTCAGGTGCAAATGATTAGAACATCGTCAGAGAGGATCTTGGAGGAACCTGTCTTATTTAAACCTCAGACATTTAGTTTGGTTTCCTCTTTGTTGTTGAAGTGTGCGGCATCACCATGCCTAGATCAAAAGAGCTCTCTGAGGCCTTCAGAAAGAAGGTTATAGATGCCTCCGAGTCTGGGAAGGGATTTAAAAAGATCTCCAAACAATTTGAAATCAATCATTCGACTGTCCGGAAGATCATCTAAAAGCAGTGGAGCAGATTCCAAACAACTGCCAACTTGTTCAGGCCAGGCCGCCCCAGCAAGTTCAGCCCGAGAGCAGACCACAATATGCTGAAAGAAGTCTCTAAGAACCCCAGAATGTCATCACGGGACCTACAGGTAGCTCTTGCCACTGTTGATGTCAAAGTGCACGAGTCTACCATTAGAAAGAGGCTGCACAAATTTGATCTACATGGGAGGTGTGCCAGGAGGAAACTTTTGCTGTCCAGAAAGAACATCAGGGCAAGACTAAAGTTTGCCAATGAACACCGAGGCAAAGACCAGCACTTCTGGAACAATGTGCTCTGGACAGATGAGTCAAAGGTAGAGCTATTTGGCCACAATACCAGAAGACATGTTTGGCGAAAACCAAAGACAGCATTTGACCACAAGAACCTGATACCAACTGTAAAGCATGGTGGTGGAAATATTATGGTTTTGGGGCAGCTTTGCTGCATCAGGGCCTGGGCAGCTCACCATCATAGAATCCACTATGAATTCTTCATTGTACCAGAGGGTGCTTGAGGATAATGCGAGGCCATCTGTCGGAAAGTTGAAGCTCAACCGAAGGTGGACCTTGCAACATGACAATGACCCTAAACATACCAGTAAATCCACCAAGAAATGGCTGAGAAGAAAGAAATGGAGGGTTCTGGAATGGCCAAGTCAAAGCCTGGATCTAAATCCCATCGAGATGTTATGGGGGGATTTGAAACGAGCTGTGCATGCAAGAAACCCCTCAAACATCGCACAGCTGAAAGAATTCTGCACGGAGGAGTGGGCAAAAATTTATCCCAGTCGGTGTCAGAGACTGGTAGAGTTATAAGAAACGCCTACTTGAGGTTGTTTCTGCCAAAGGGGGCAATACCACCTATTAGAGCCAAGGGTGTACTTACTTTTTCCACATGCGAAATTTGCATTTATGTTTATTTAAATTATACAATGGGCTACAAAATGTAAATGTTTCATGATATTTGTTATATTATATCACCTTTATCTGTCAGTATTGTTGAAATGATGATCAAATAGCTGTATGTTGAAATATGTTGAAAAAGTCAAAACTTTACATGGGGTGTACTTACTTTTTCACGTGACTGTATGTACTAAGTAGACAGACTTTTTTTTACAACTGGAATGAATGGAGAATTTTTTTTCCCTTGATTTTCAGTTGCTCTATCAATGGAAGCCATTATGGATAAAAGACTCAAGGAAAGGAAGGTGGGATAGAACGGTAATAATCTCAAGCATAGTGAACATTTGATACCTACATTGCTGATGATGGGCACGCCAAGGTGGGCCATGTTGGTGATTATCTCAGCATCTTCCGGGGGAATTTTGGCGTGCTCAATCAACCGCTGAAGGTTCTCCTCCGTCACACCTGGTGGGACAAACGTTGCTTAACACTTACACCAGACAGCAACTTGTTAACGACGTAAACTGAACAGAAATTGAAGCTGTCGTTGTGCCCGGAGAGACTCACCATTTTTGTTCAGTATGTACAGCAGGATGACACGGATCTTGTCATGGATGGAGACCGTTCCATCAAGCAGGAAGGGTACGATGAGCCGCATCGGGTCCTTAAGTTTCTCACCATCTGCGTCCGTGCCCGTTGCCAGGTCCTTTTTCATGGTAACATGATACAGCTCAGTTCAACAAGTGCCAAATAGTCATGTAATCACTCAATTTCATGAATACAAAAGTGACATCAAACATATACCCTTTGGCAATGATCATCTTATTGCTGGGAAATATTCGAATTGGTCAGTAATATCAAACATATCTGTCAAACTTATCAAATATATTTACTAATTTCGAGATCATTTGAGGAAATCAACCAGGATAGAAATGTGGAATTTATTGAATTTTTTAACACTTACATTATTATCCTCGCCAGAGGAGAGGGTATTGCATTTGAGCCCGTTTGTTACTTTGCAAATTTATTTTTTGACAAGTTCACTACATGGCCAAAAGTATGCGGACACCCCTTCTAATTAGTGAATTCGGCTGTTTCAGCCACACCCATTGCTGACAGGTATATCTAATCAAGCACACAGCCATGCAATCTCCATAGACAAACATTGGCAGTAGAATGGGCCATACTGAAGAGCTCAGTGACTTTAAATGTGGCACCGTCATAGGATGCCACCTTTCCAACAAGTCAGTTCGTCAAATTTCTGCCCTGCGAGAGCTGCCCCGGTCAACTGTAAGAGCTGTTATTGTGAAGTGGAAACGTCTAGGAGCAACAACAGCTCAGCCACGAAGTGGTAGGCCATACAAGCTCGCAGAACTGGACCATCGAGTGTCGAAATGCGTAAAAATCGTCTGTCCCCAGTTGCAACACTCACGGCGGAGTTCCAAACTGCCTCTGGAAGCAATGAGAACTGCGGTCAACTGTAAGTGGTCAACTGTAAGCCTTAAAAAAAACCCCACTGAAAACACGTCCTGGTGAAGGTCTGCAATCTCTGATTGCTCTTTCTCGTTTGCTAATTACTATCCCCACCCGGGTCATACTATCCTCTGCAGCTAAAGTATCAAACAAACCCGGCTACGCCATTGTTAGACGAGCAGTCTTGTTTTTTTGAAGAAGCAGAATGTGATGTGTGATGAGACCTGGGTCAATCATTTCACATCAGAGTCAAGTTGAGCCAACATGCAATGGAGACATTGTTGGTTGCCACCACCAAAAAATTCGAGCTTCAGCCAATAGGAGGAAAGATTTGGGCAAAAGTGTTTTGGGACCTTCATGATCTCATTCACCTGGACACCCAGTTTAACGTACATCCAAAGGACAGCACACGCATATTGATGATTCAATCTACCTGTGAAACAACAGTATCATAATTCATAATTATTAGCTGGGTTGGGATTGAAACCCCAGCTGGACAGCTCGAAGGCCAGGGTGCATACCTCCAGGACCTGGGCAATCCTGTCAGCCCATTAATGTTTTTTGAATGAAGAAGACATCAAAGCACGAGTCCTGAAATATCTGCGTGCCCGTCCCATTTTTTACACAGATGGTGTCAGGGTGCTACAGTATCATTGGGACAGGTGTGACGTGCAAGAGGGAAATACCGCGAGAAATGTCGGATGTTTCATCAACCCTATGATACCTTTTCATTTTCGCAAAAAAAATAATCCATATAATTACATACAACATGCGACATAGCGATTGTGAACACGATTATCGATCACGATTCGCGATCATCACGATCTTAGGGTATCGATCACGATTTGAAACACGATGGAATAATATTTACCGATATGAACAGTGATGTGGCTTTTATTGAAATTCTAAAGATACTGTTTAGATTTTGATGATTTGCGTGTAATATGATTCAACGGATGTTTATATGAATCGTTTAAAATAAAGAAACCTTCAATTTCTGATATTTTGCCTTTTCATTTGGGCCTCCCAATTGAACCCCGCCCATGGGGCGGGTACCGTTGCTAGTTATTAATAATAACATCAATTAAATGAACAGGTGTCTGTCATGGAATGTCGGTAACTTGAGTGTCCCAACTTATGACCTGAACGTTTTTAATTCTCTACTCGTTGGTGTAAAATATTTGAAAAATAGAAAACTCGTGGTGTTCAAACTTTGGACCACGTGGTTTTCACCGAAAGAGAGTAATCGGATCAATAAATAAATAAATGAATATACAGGTTATTAATATAAAAAATGCATAGGGGGCGTGGCCACATTCCAATGTGACGTCACTTTGTTTGCTATTTGTCACAATGAGAATTCCTGCAATGGAGAACTCTTAAGACAAAGCTCTGTGGTTAAAGCTTCATTCGTGGATTGGTGTGGACGAGAGATGTGGTTCATTTCCATTGTGGTGTTCATGCTGGTTCGTTGTGCGACATCCCGACCACCACAGCAGGTAAGCCGTAAGCGGGGATTGTAAGAGACAACAGGTACACAACGTACGTGCTCGGACAAGGTACACAACGGACGCACTCGTTTTGGGTCGATGGGAAAGCGAACAGGTGGTGTGTTCCGTGTTAAATTTCTAATGTTTTCGATTGGAGAGGGAATTGGATTCGACGAAAAAACTGTGCAAAGGCCTGAGTGATCTGCCGCGGCATCATCTTGTCTTGGATTAGATAACATGCAAATATGGTCGAGTGCTCTGATCGAGGGATTTCCGGTGCCGGGTCAACTCTTACTTGGGTGTTTCTTGCCTTTCACCCCTTTGTCATGTATGAAGCTGCAAATATTCACCGTTGTATCCCTACACCGTGACCGCATGGTATCCCTCCGCCCCAGCTCGGATGGCGCTGCAGGTAATCGGGCCTGTATCGGCAGAGTCAATAAACGCATACCTGCGAACGTTTTTGAAAGAAAAGCGGTAGGCTGCCGTGCGACGCTAGTACCTAGGGGGGTCCGGGGGCATGCCCCCCCGGGAAATTTTCAAAAAAATGAAGCAAAATGGTGCAATCTCCTGCATTTTGAGACCACAGTTTGCTGAAATATATCAACATATTTTTAGAGTGAAAAAGAGAAAACTTGGGTGAAAATGAGTGTCGGGTGAAAATATTTGCACTTGTTCAAACCTGTCGAACCAGACGAATCGTTTGTAGCATTCCGAATGGGTGTGAGCAGAAATTTATGAGGATCGAGTTACGTGGAAGTGCATTGGATCTTATGAGAGATTTTTTCATTCCCACATCATGAAAACGAAATTTGTGTGTAAGTGATCTGCCTCTGGTCAACCAAAGATATTTTCGATTCTGATTTAACATTTCATTACATATTTCCTCAGCCCCAATAAATGGAGGGTTGAGAAGAAGAGGAAGAAGAAGAGGTAGAGGTTGGGTAGCAGAGGAAGAAGAAGACATATTGCATTGAATCAGCCCTGGCAACGCCGGGTATTTCAGCTTGTAACACATAATACAGAAATTAATTGTAAACGAAGAGTGCGAAACAATTGGTTAAGAAACGAACTCGAAATTAAATACCATTTTGGTATCCAATTCGAACTGACAAGAAACCGTTTTTTTATCGTGACGTCACAAAACGGTGGAATCACGATTGTCGTGTCGCATTGTCGCATTGTTGTCACACAGTTGAAGTTTTTTCGACATGATGCGGCAGCAAGTCTTCATTCTCGCTTTGCTCTCGTCTTTATTTTTGATATACTACCTCGGCTATCTGACAAAACTTCCACAGGTGAGTTTTAAACGAGTAGGAACATTCAGATGTTCAAAATCAGAACATTCAGAACATTCAGATGGACAAAATGTCGGGGAGAGCGTTATTTTAAACTCAATGCTCTGACTTCATCCGTGCCTACTCCACCAATCAATAGTCCCATCTTAGCAGTCCTTGCGCCAATCAATCCCGGAGCAATCACTGCTCTTCGGGGCGTCGCCTCCCGGACCTCCTGTGCCTGTGTGCTCACCAGGTCGGTGGTATCAGCGGTAGTTTTTAATGTCCTGCTTCCAGTTCGTTTTTATTTCGTGTTATAAATGCGCGATTGCCTGGCTATCTGTGTGTGTTGCTGGTGTCATAAGAAACAGAGGAAAAATAACAGAGGGATTAATTACATACAAGGGATTAATTACCCATAATCCTTAACCAATTAACATAACCCCACCCCTCGTGATGGGAACGAAGATACGCTCTTGTACAACATGCGGTCTACTCGATCCCTACTTATGATACATGGGGCTTCTTCTTCTTCATGACAATCAGAGCACACTACCTATGCAAATCTACCTGGGCAAAGGTATTGCCTACCGTCCCCCCTCCCCCCACAAACGTAACATTATTTTCAAAATAAAAACTTTTCAAGAATTTTCCCAAAACAAATTTTTTTAACACAATGTTGGGCTTCTGCCAATTTAGATGACCTTTTGACCTCTGTAGACATAAATTTAATTTATTGCTAAGCTATTATGTTTCTACTTTGTGCTTATACAACTTATTTCACACGAAGATTGTTAATAAAGGAGTATAAGTTGTGGGTGGAATGGTGCTGTAGCGGTTACCGCTGGATGCACACAATCGCCTTGCACCGGCCAGAACACGGCCAGACGCGCCTCTCCCGGGCATGCCCGGACTCACTGTTCCCGGGCACGCCCGAACCTCCCGGGCACGCCCGGTCTCGTCTTTCCCGGGCATGCCCGCTCTCGCCTTTCCAGGGCACGCCCAGAGCGTCCGGGCATGCCCGCTATCGCCTTTCCAGGGCTCGCCCAGAGCGTCCGGGCATGCCCGCTATCGCCTTTCCAGGGCTCGCCCAGAGCGCCCGGGCACGCCCAGCCTCGACTTGCCAGGCCGCAGCCAAACACGCCCGGGCAGGTCCAGACTCGCCTTTCCAGGGCTCGCCCAGAGCGTCCGGGCATGCCCGCTATCGCCTTTCCCGGGCTCGCCCAGAGCGTCCGGGCATGCCCGCTATCGCCTTTCCAGGGCTCGCCCAGAGCGTCCAGGCATGCCCGCTCTCGCCTTTCCAGGGCTCGCCCAGAGCGTCCGGGCATGCCCGCTCTCGCCTTTCCAGGGCTCGCCCAGAGCGTCCGGGCATGCCCGCTATCGCCTTTCCAGGGCTCGCCCAGAGCGTCCGGGCATGCCCGCTATCGCCTTTCCAGGGCTCGCCCAGAGCGCCCGGGCACGCCCAGCCTCGACTTGCCAGGCCGCAGCCAAACACGCCCGGGCAGGTCCAGACTCGCCTTTCCAAGGCTCGCCCTTGACACCCGGGCATGCCCGGTATAGCTTTTGCCGGGCAAACTTCCCGACATAAATGTGTATATATATTGTTGCCCGATAAACGGGCTTGAGAGAATACCTGAGCTGTTTTGTTTCAATAAAGCAACTCGGACGAATTCCGTCTTTGGTCGCGTCAATTCTTTCCACTCGCGTTGGAGCGCAGTCCCTTCAGTGCCAAACTTCATTTCCCCTACTCCTGAAAAAGGAGACGTTTTAAGACTCGATCCCGGTATTTTTAAAATACCTGTATATATATATATATATAAGACATGTTTAATGATGACAGAGTATTGTGATGCAGTTTCTGATTCAGGAGACCTTAAATCACCAGAAACCATTTAAAAACATTTTATGTGCACAATTTCATGTACCGATCTAAAATATATGCATCTGGCAACTGGACTATGAAATATAGGTCCCAGAATGCTTTGCCTCCATTCCCTTTGGATTTCCTCTCATCAAAACACAGTTAAATAGTTTATTCAGGACCTGAACCCCATATTCACCGAGGCAGGTCCATACTTCACTCGTATCTCATCAGGTCCTACTGATTTGCTAATTTTCATCACTCTTAAATCGGCTGTCTTGTCTTGCAGTACTTTTTTGTACAAATCAAAGATTCCAGGAGCAGCGTTTAAAAAGGAGTAGGTCAGTGAGTGTTGGTACACAGTTTAAATCCCATATCCAATCTTCCTTGTCTGACATTTAAATCGTTGCGATACATCTTTGCCATGAGGATGTGATGAGGAATATAAAGAGATTTATCTTCAGTTGGAAACTTCAGGTTAACTTTCCCCACCAAGTGAAGTTGGAATTTGTCCCATCAAGGCAAAATCGTCTTCATGGTCGTGTCGATGGAGGAATCTTCATGGTGTACTTTTTCTGTAAATAGTAACACACATTGCACTCGTTTGTGTCGTGGAAATTGATACCGACAAACTACATATCAGGGCTGGCAGACCTAAGCAGTTTGTACACTCATCTCTGAGCTGTCTTACCTGTGTTCGAATCTCGAGCCACTGTGAATGCACTCTAAAACACTTCAAGAACATCTTGTTCTTACCTTGTCACGACCTTTTTGGTTTTGTAAAATAATTGTAAACATATTGTATCGTTTAATATACAATTAAACAACCATTTCTCCTTCCCCTGCCCTTGTCTAATTTCCATACATTTTCCAGAATCATGCTGTGGAGGAAGGAGGGATGTCCATGGTTCGTGATGTCGTGCTCGTCACGATCACCTTACTCTTGTTTATAGGAGTAATTATATTTGAAACATCACGTTGGTTCAAGAAGAAGAGTAACAGAAAAAAGCCCTGCAGTCACAGGTAAAGAACACAAGTGACTTTTTATCAATATTTATGATGATTTAATCCAATGGGACAAGATAGCTCAGAAATTTGAAAGGTGTTGACATAAAAATTTTTATGAATAATCAAAGGTTCAGATGGTCCAAGGAGAGCAGAGGGCCGATATGTCGCTCTACCGTACTTGGGTGGAACGTCTGAGATGGTCGAGCGATGTGCTGGTACTTCCCTCATGCCTGGCACCGAATTGGCGGCACTTTTCATCAATATTTATAGTGCCTTCATCAAAGGGGCCAAGATTGTTCAGAGATTTTAAAAAGGAGTTTACATGAAATGCTTTTGCATAATCAAGTCTTGGAATTACACAGGTTGATCACAGTATAATGCAGGAAGATATGGGATTCAGCGGCAAAATGGAATGGTGAAAAATTTGTATTATTTAAGAGAAATCTTGGAGGGCAATGAAGGAACAGGACTTGGATAAAAGTATCTTGGAATAAATGTGAAGAGTTTGGAGGTATCCCGACAAACAAGTGCATTTAGCCTGTATAAGGGCAGCCGTAGTGTATGGAAGTGAAACTGGGGCCATGGGGATGGAAGGTGAAAGAAGAATAGAAGGAAGACACGGGATGTCGAGAAGGATTTTTGGTCTTTCAGTGAACGATAAATGGCGGAGCGTAGATCTTGAAGAAATACGACAACATTTCAAGTATGGAGATTGAATTGAGAAAGAGAAGGTTTAGATCATTAAGTCATGCAGCCAGAAGGACAGATGATGAAACAATTAAGAAGATTGTAAGTTTGCAGAAAGAAAATGCAAATGGAGATATTCCATCAATCGACCAACTGCCTGAAATAGGTGGAATGTGGTTTAAGGAATCTGATGATGAAATATTTGCTTGTTTTATGTTTTGGGTTCATCGTTCCACACTTGTTTACGAACCTTGTTTCAGTTACATCTGCACGCTTGATATTCCGTATCCCATAGCATTTCAACACTCGTGGAACATGTTTGTTTCTGTTTTACAAAAGCATGCATTCAATACTTTACATGTTGTGAAATACTTCATTTTAGCTTGAACTGAGAATCTTTGTTTTTATCTTGCAGTTTACGATGTGGACGCAAACGAAAAGGGAAAGAAGAATTGAAGGACGACCCACCATTGGTAAACGGGATTCAGGAAAATGAACACCTTGAGATGCAGAAAACAGAGGAAAAGGAAGAAGAGGTTCTGGAGATGAAGGAAACAATTGATTTCACAATAAAACAAGACTCTGTTAATAAAGAACAAGCTGAAGAACAAGAAGAAGAAGAAAAATTGCGGGAAGAGGAAGAAAATCTGCAGGAATTGAAGGAGAGGTTGGTCCAAAACGAAATAAATCTGACAAAAAGAGAGCAGTTGGTTCAGGAAAAAGAAGAGGAGTTGAAGGAAAAGGACGTGCGACTGAAATTAGGAAAAGTATTATGGCTAATGGAGGAAGAAGAACAGAAAAAAGACGAGGAAGAACAGCAGAGAGAGAAAGAGGAAGCAGAGCAGAGGAAAATAAATGAACAGGAGCGGAAAAAACAAGAAGAGCTTCGGATAAGAAATGAGGAAGAATGCAGACATGCAAAACAGAAAAAGTATTTTCAGGAAGAAAAAGTCAAATTCGGGATCTGGGAAACACAGACAAACACAGAACTTAAGCAGAGAATGATTGCTGTGGAAAAAATCGTTAAAAACAGGATGAAAAAAGTGCGGCAATTGAAAGATGTGCAGAAACGTACGGAACAGAAGCTGAAGCAACAAGAGGGCTTTGAAACGTTGATGATGAAAACAAAAGATGAAAACCTACGGGAAAAACAGCTTCATATCGACAAAAAATCTGATGTTCATCAGGTGCCGCCCGAACCAAAGCTTAAAGGTGACGACGGGGTGCAGCGGCAACATAAGGATGTTCATCAGGTGCCACCTGAACCAAAGCTTAAAGGTGACGACGGGGTGCAGCGGCAACATCAGGATGTTCATCAGGTGCCACCTGAACCAAAGCTTAAACGTGACGACGGGGTGCAGCAGCAACATCAGGATGTTCATCAGGTGCCACCCGAACCAAAGCTTAAAGGTGACGACGGGGTGCAGCAGCAACATCAGGATGTTCATCAGGTGCCACCTGAACCAAAGCTTAAAGGTGACGACGGGGTGCAGCGGCAACATAAGGATGTTCATCAGGTGCCGCCCGAACCAAAGCTTAAAGGTGACGACGGGGTGCAGCGGCAACATCAGGATGTTCATCAGGTGCCACCTGAACCAAAGCTTAAAGGTGACGACGGGGTACAGCGGCAACATAAGGATGTTCATCAGGTGCCGCCCGAACCAAAGCTTAAAGGTGACGACGGGGTGCAGCGGCAACATAAGGATGTTCATCAGGTGCCGCCCGAACCAAAGCTTAAACGTGACGACTGGGTGGTGCAACGAAAGAAACAGAAGCATGTTCATTCGTTGCGCAAACTGAATCCTCACGGTGGTGAAGGGGTGCAGCAGCAACAGCAGGATGTTCATCGGCGGCCGCCTGAACCGAAGCCTCTTCGCAGGGATGAACCAGCGGAGCTTGAAAACCGAAAAAAGAATCTCATGTTCCGAGGACTAAACGAAAGCAAAAATGACATGCAGCTTGTGGCAAAGTTGCTCAGCGTTATGAACTTGAACATCAAACCTGAATGTACTTTCCGCGTGGGATACCATGTTGGGAAAAGACCGGTGAAAGTTGTTTTCAGATCCGTCTCTGATCGGAATCTCGTTCTTTATAACAACAATAAGGTACGGAATTTCAATGATCCGTCTCAATGCTCCAAAAACATTTTTATCACTCCAGATTACACTTTTGTTGAAAGAGAAGAGCAGGCAAAGCTGCAGGATCATCTTCAGGAAATGAGGGAAATTGACCCAAACGGTCAATATACCATCAAAAGAGGCAAAGTGGTCAAGCAGGCCAAGGGCATCCATAGATGGTGACCCTCCCTCCTTATCTCCCACAATCCACTCGGTAGAACACATACCTCCGCCAGGCTGAACAGTTTATGGTTTTTATCCCACTGATAGGCCAAATCAGGATTCGGACCTGAACCACAATCAAATCATTTCGTCCGTGTCACATACCCAACCTCTCCACAAAATTTCGTCCAAATCCGTTCACAACTTTTTGAGACATCTTGTTCACAAACAATCAGACAAAAAACAGACAGAGGTGAAATCATAACCTCCATCCACCTTCGGTGGCAGAGGTAAAAAAAAAAAGAAAAAAGAAGAGGATAATGTACATATGAAGACAATGTACTCCGCCATATGAAGACCTCACAGTGAAGACCTGCTGTAAAGGAAGCCCAGCCGTCATGTCGGGCTGCAACAACAACAGTTCAGTTTTGTCCTCCAACGACAACAGAGGACCTGATGGAAGGGAATCCCAGGCGTGATGACTGGCAGCAACAACATGACCTACAACAGGTAAGCCCTCCTCAATACTATGGGGCAGATGAGATGAACACACTGGGTGCAAACACAACCAACACAAAGATGAAGACATTAAATTTGAAATAAATTTGGCACTTCTTCTTTTACAGACATTACTGTTCGTGCTTCCTTTGATGAAGAAGACCATCCTTAATTGTGGAGTTAATTGTAATTCTAATTTCGCTGGGAAAGGTAATTTATTGGCATGGTCATCCCCATGCAGAATAAATAACAAGAACTTTAACTCCATACATTTCTTTTTGTACCCTTTCCTGAACAAGTTATCAGACTGATGAACATGTCAATGTGTTTAATCTTTCATTTTTCATAGAAGAGGAGCTCGTTGCCTCCTCCACACCCTCACCTGAAACCATCCTACCTGTTGGAACGTAAGTTGTCAAGATTCTTGCCTTACATTACAAATTATTCCAGACTTTGTCCAAACTGCATGTCCTTCACCTCCATTGTGTCTATCATTTTGTCTCTGCCTCAGAAATGTTGAACAAGTGAATATTTTGCTGCACTCTAATCCAGCCGATCACCGAACCAATCTTCCAATTTTTTTTTTTTTTTTTTTTTTTTTTTTGTATACAAGATCGAGGCTCGTGAAAGAGCGAACATTAATCACACAGAAAGACAAACAGACACACAAAACAAATAACATCGGGAGCGGTAGACAAGATGGGGAGAGAGGGGGAAGGACACAAACACAACATTTGAGAGCAGGGACCGAGAGACATGGAGACATCGAGAGAACTGTGGGAGGGAGAGGGCTTTGGGGGGGAGGCATGGGAAGGGGCGGGGGGTGGGAGAGGTATAAAACATATGGACACTGCCAAGACTTCCAGGAAAGAAGTTGGAATTTCAAACAAGGTGGATCTGGGGTGAATTAGTGGGGGTAGAAAAGATCAAGGTTTTGGATGGGGGAAGATAAGAGATGGTGGTGAACAGCTGTTTTGAAGACCTGGAGGGAGGAGTGTGATTGAAGTGAGTGTGGGAGTTTGTTCCAGAGGCGGGAGAAAAGAGGAATGAAAGAGTGAAGGTGAGCAGAGAGCCGAGATTTCGGCAGTTTAACCATCAGAGGGTGGCTGGCAGATCTTGTGCGACCTGTAGGAATATTTGGGGGACAGAGCACAGAGAGAGCTGGGGGAGCAAGGCCGGAGAGGAGTCGGTAGAAGACAGAAAGACCACCTACCTGCCTGCGGTGAGTGAGTGAAAGGCCCTCAGAGATAGCTTCATCGCGGGAGATTCCAATGATTCTGAAAGCTTTGGATTCAACAGCGTGAAGCCGAGCCAGGTGTGAGGCAGGAGCACCAGCCCATAGGGGAGAACAGTATTCCATTGAGCTGCGGATGAAAGCCTTGTATGTGGTGAGGAGCTCAGGTGTGCCTAGGAAGGACTTCGCACGACGGAGGATGCCCAGTCGGCGACTGGCTTTGGAGGCCAGCTTGGAAATGTGGTTTTCCCAAGAAAGATCATGGCAGATGGTGAGACCCAAAAGCTTGAGCGACAGAACTTCTTGGAGAGGATTGTTGAGAAAGTAGATGGGAGGGTTGTCCAGTCGATCTTTTCGGAGAGACATAGTAAGAGTGTGAGATTTGTCAGGATTGAAAGACATGTTCCACATGTTTGACCAGTCTGTGATTTTGTCCAGGTCTTCAGAGAGTGAGGAGGCTGCAGACTGCCGATCTGAGGGAAGAGGAATGGAGCGGCAGAGAGTGGAGTCATCAGCAAAGAGATACAGAGGATTTTCCAGAGAGTCGGAGAGATCATTGATAAAGACCAGAAAAAGCACAGGGCCCAGCACACTGCCTTGGGGAACTCCAGCCTGAACAGGAAGGGGAGATGAGAGAAATCCATTCAGGGCCACACGTTGACTACGACCAGAGAGGAAGTCCGCAAGCCATGCATGGAGATTTCCATGGATACCATAGGAGGAGAGTTTGGTGAGCAGAGCTGGGTGCCAGACCGTATCGAAGGCACGTGATATGTCAAGGGAGACAGCTCTGATTTCCTGTTTGGCATTGAGGACCTCCATCCATTGTTGAGACAGCAGAAGGAGCATGTCCAGAGTAGAGTGACCTGGTCTGAAACCAAATTGATGATCAGAGATCAAGCCATTGGAGAAGAGGAAAGATTTCATATCCGAAGCAATGATGGATTCCATGACTTTGCTGATAATTGGGAGCAGGCTGATTGGTCTGTAGTTGCAAGGATCTGTTTTTGCACCTTTTTTGTGTAAAGCGGTAATGTTTGCTGATTTCCAGGATGCTGGCAGATGACCTTGAGCAAAGGATAGGGTGAAAAGAACAGAGAGAGGGTGAGATAGAGCGGCAGAGCAGGATTTTAGGACCCGTGGGCTGATGCCATCTGGTCCAGTTGCAGAATCAGAGTCGAGGTTTGACAAAAACTCCTCCACCTTGTCAGGAGAGAAGGTCACAGAGTCCAGGAGCAGTTTGGTTCGAGTGGGAAAGGTGGGAACAGAGAGAGATGGGTTTGGGACTAAGGATTTTGAGGCAAACACAGAGTTGAGGCATTCGGCTTTGTCACGTGCGATGTCAACTGTGTGGCCATTTGAGGTAAGGGAGGGGATGGAGGGGGAACAAACTCCAGAAACGGATTTGACCAGACGCCACCAGGATTTGGAGGAAGGAGACAGGTTTGAGAGTTCATTCTTGAGTGAGGAGAGATAGTGCTTCCTGGCACTCCTGAGGGTAGACACACACTTGTTCCGAGCTTGGTGGAAGGAACTGAGATTTCCTTCAGTTGGATTAGCCTTCCAAGAGGCAAAGGCAAGTTGTTTCAGGGCAACTGCCTCACCACAATATTCAGTGTACCATGGACGGGAGGAAGGGTAAGACAACTGAAGGCGAGATGGGATAAATCTGTGCATGAGAGAGATCAGTTTGCTTTGGAAGAATTCCCAGGAAGAATTGATGTCAGAGGCAGTGGAGATGGGAGACCAATCCAGACGATTGATGGCTGCTTGAAGACCGTCCCAGTCGGCCTGAGTGAAATGCCAGACTCGTCGACGCTGAGGAGGCTCTCTGAGAATGGCCAGAGAGATGTCCACTTTGACAAGCACATGATCAGAAGAACCGATTTGAGCAGAAGAAGAGCAGCAGACATTAGCAGGGAAGTTAGTCATAACCAAGTCTAGAAGAGAAGATACTCCATTGGCTGAGATCCGGGTCGGGAAATTGACAGATTGTGTCAATCCCAGTGAGTGACAGAAGTCCTTTGCTGAGGTGCCATGACTGGTGAGAGAGGAACCTACACCCAACCAGGTGGCATGATGACAATTGAAGTCACCACATATGAGGAAGAGAGAGTTGGGATGAGTGGATAGAAGTTGGTCCATGTTGTCAGACAGTGAAATGTAGATGGAGTCATCACTGTTTGGGGGACGGTACAGAACACATATGAACAAAAGGTGGGAGCGGAGAGGAAGCCGTAGCCAGAGGTACTCCTGGGGGTGAGGAGGAGAGAGGGCAGTGCAAGGAGAGTGAGGAAGAGAGTTTTTGATAAAGATAGCCACCTCACCACCAGGCCGAGGCTCAGGTCTATCATACCGGAGGAGGGAGTAACCAGGAAGAGATATTAAGGAATCAGAGACATCTTGAAGGAGGAAAGTCTCTGTTAAGCAGATCAAGTCTGGATTGTCAGAAGCAACCTGTATGGAGAGATCAGTCAGGTTTGAGCGAAGGCCCCGGATGTTTGAGGTCCATACCGTTAATGAAGAGAGAGGGGGAGCATCGGGTACAGGACAGGGGAGGGGAGGAGTAGGGTAAGATGAAGGATGAGAGGGGGAGGTAGGGAGAGCAGTTGTTAGTGTGTCAGCGATTGCAGAAGAGTTCCAAGAAAGGGAAGGATGAGGAGGATGAAAGGTTTGAAGGTGAAGGGATGAGGCACAGAGAGGGGTTGTTTGAGGGGGGGCAGAGGAAAGAAGAAGGTTGGGGGGGGGGTGGAGGTATGAGATAGAAGGGAGACGAAGTGGGGAGGAGGCAGCTTTGAGGAGGAGGGGGGAGGAGGGAGAATTGGAGAGGAATGGTATGGGGGGAGATTTGAATGGGAGGGGTTGGGGGGGAGTTTTGAAGGGGAGGAGTGAGGGGGGAGTTTAGGAGGGGAAGGGCAAGGGGGGAGTTCAGGAGTGGAAGGGCAAGGGGGGAGTTCAGGAGTGGAAGGGCAAGGGGGGAGTTCAGGAGTGGAGGGGTAGGGGGGGAGTTTAAGAGTGGCGGGGCAAGGGGGGAGTTTAGGAGTGTAGGTGCAAGGGGAGGGATTTGGATGGGAGGGGCAAGAGGGGAGTTTAGAAAGTGGATGATTAATGAAAGACGAACATTGAAAACAAATTGGGTTTGTTGTGATTTTCAAGTTAGCAATCCGGTTCAGAATGATGGAGGAGGGATGGAATGAATGTGAATTTAGACCATGTAGTGAGGGAGACGTATAAGATATTGAATTTCTTTTTTTTGAGGTGGAATGAGTTGGAGAGGAAATTGAGAAAAGCCTTTTAAATAGGAAGAAAAACAGCGTGTTGTAAAATACCACCGAGTAAAACACTGAAGGGGAAAGGTTATACATATTTAAATAATATTTAAACAGAACCGTGAACAATCTTATGTGCACAAAAATACCAACGGGGGGAGAGCCGAGAGGGACCACCACGAGTCACGTGAAGGGCAAACGGACCACCACGAGTCACGTGAAGGGCAAAATTGGTGGAAGACTGGCATGAGTGTTAATGTACCCATATAAAGGTCATTGTGAACACCTGGATGAGCATTAATTAATTGTTTGAAATTTTTTCTGGCAAATCCAGTGGGAGTTTGTGATGAAGAAAATCAAGATGTGAAATTGAAGGTGAAATAAAATAAAAATTCAATTGCGATTCAGAAAGGAATGCAGACAATGCAGTATTTCCAGGATTGCGGTTGTTAAGCATGATAACAATAATAATAATAATAATAATAATAATAATGCTAATAATGAATTTATTGTCACATATATGCAATTGTCGAAGAAGAGAATTGTCTTCAACTCAGAGGGTGTACAAAACAAATTTATTTAATGATCACAGAGAACTGAAACACAGTACGCTTAACAATATGATCCGTTCTCACTAACATCTTCTCTCGAGTGGCCTTCTATTTCCTGGTGGACCCGTGGGTGGGAGGGAAAAATGTGAAGGCCACGCAAAGACATACCCCTCTGTTTGCCAGAGTTATAAAACTCATGATTACAATCAAGGCTGCCAAGTTATCACAGAAGGATTCATGAATCTGATCGGATAGCCCTGAGGAAAGAAAGGTTTTTACAATTGAGACATTCCATCACATGCTGAGAGAGAGAGAGACATATGCAGATGTGACCGAAGATTAAAACAATGAAAGTTGTAAATGTTGAGAGTTAATCCGTTGCAACCCCAGACAAGTTGGCGCCAGTCTATCATCATTTCGGCAACTCACTGACGAACGCTTTGGCACAGGGATAATTATGGACTTTTTCAAAACATGGAGAATTTTACAAAGCTGAAGTGACCAGTTGAAAAGTAAAGTAAAAATGGGCGACAGTTCATCAGCATGAGAGACCGCAGCAGCCCGGGGCTGGCACAATCAGGACCAGTCACTTTCCTGACCTTCAGGTTCATCAGAACACGCCGAGTGTCATTTCTGGAGATCACAAAAGCTTGAGCAGTCACTTCCACTGTGGTTGGTGCTGTGCCCACCGGGTGATCGAATTGGCTGTAAAAATGAGTCAGTTTGGCTGGCAATGTGTGTCGTCATTCCTTGGATATTTCAACTTCGGCTTGTAACGAGTGATCGTGGGGAGATCCTGCCAGAGTTATTTGGCATTCGCACTCATGATTCGCACTCCTCCAGCAATTTTCTTGATTTCTGCATTATTTAGGCTGAAATCGCCGGGTACTTGACATCTCAATGAGCAACGTTGGCTTTTCCTTTTTGTTCCTGAGTACTATCTCTGTCACAGTCCTTTGCTTTCTCTGTTCACGCTGGATGGCATCATCAGGTCGTGAGCATTATGTCCTTCTTTACAATGATTGCTTTTCTTTCATGTTTACATGAGTTTTGTGAAACTGGGATATTGAAATTTCTGCAGATGTGCCAGTAGATTACTCCACATAACTTGTGTCTTTGGGTGTACAGCTGTTCTGACATGAGTTTTTTTTGTTTTTTTTTTACATCCAGATAGGATGTGACTCCTGGTTTCTGTTTCTACCTTGCAGAACATTCTCTGTCCCAGTTGAGCTGCCTCTTCTTCGCTATTCCAGTGATCCTTCTTTGTCTATCCAAAATCTGTCCAACTCTTTTTTTGTATTTTCCAGCTCTTTTGTCTTTCTCCCAGTTGTCAGTTGTTGCATGCAGGGGAAGAAGGTGTCGTAGCGGCCACTGAAGAAGAAGATGCGATATTTTGCCGTGGATCTATCATCACTCCGTCATGTAAGTGCTCCAGGAATGTAAGACAAAATATCAGACTCTCACAGATCTCAAGTTAAATCTTAAGGTTCTACTTTAATGACTCAGCATTCACGTTATACCTTGATGACCCAACATTCGTGTTCTAACTTGGTGACCCAGCATTCACGTTCTACCTTGATGACCCAGCATTCGTGTTCTAACTTGGTGACCCAGCATTCACGTTCTACCTTGATGACCCAGCATTCGTGTTCTAACTTGGTGACCTGGCATTCGTGTGCTACCTTGATGACCCAGCATTCGTGTTCTACCTTGATGACCCAGTATTCGTGTGCTACCTTGATGACCCAGCATTCCTGTTCTAATTTGATGACCCAGCATTCGTGTTCTACCTTGATGACCTGGCATTCGTGTTCTACCGTGATGACCCAGCATTCGTGTGCTGCATTGATGACCCAGCATTCGTGTTTTAACTTGATGACCTGGCATTTGTGTGCTACCTTGATGACCCAGCATTCGTGTTCCACCTTGATGACCCGGCATTCGTGTTCTACCTTGATGACCCAGCATTCGCGTTCTATCTTGATGACCCAAAAAACAAGTTCCACCTTTATGATGCACAAAACGAGTTCTACCTTGATGACTCATCATACGAGTTCTACTTTGCAGACCGACAAAATTCGGGACAAATCAAGAAGTGAGTTCTGCCTCGATAGCTCAGAATGTGAGACCTATGTAAGAGACTCAGGGGAAAAGAGTTCTGCCCAGATGGCTCACAAAATAGGCCCGTGTGAATCCCGTAACAATGGCGGACTATGTGTGACCTCGGTTGGTACATTTGAAAGCTTGGACAGTTTTATTTATTTTTTTGTATACAAGATCGGGGCTCGTGTAAGAGCTAACATCGATCACAAAAAAACAACAACAAACGGACACACAAAATATACAATAAAAGGGAGCGGGAGACAAGATGGGGAGAGAGAGAGAAGCACACAAGAACAACAGCAGAGAACAGGGACAACGGAAGATCTGTGGGAGGGAAAGGGCTTGGGGGGAGGAGGCATGGGAAGGTGGGAGGGGGGGTAGGGGGGGGGGAGAGGTATAATTGCTAGAACTTCCAGGAAAGAAAGAAGTCGGGATTTCAAAGAAAGTGGATCTGGGGTGAATTAACGGGGATAGAAGAGATCAAGGTTTTGGATGGGGGAGTTGATCATGGAGTGCCTAAGGGTGTTGATTTTGCTTCTGGTTCATAATTTAGTTATCATTAATTACCTCTTTATAAATTTTTTTTTAAATTCCTATTAAGGGAAAATGTTGTAATGTTAAAACAATGTTAGAGGTAAAGGGGATGCAATTGCAGTACTTTGAGGTTGTACACTCCATGTGGTGGGTGTGCAAGCGCGGATCCACACTGGCGGGAATGGCGATGCTTGTGAAAGGTGCAGAAGCTGGTTCATTAAAGCCTGAATGATCCACTGATCTGTGGTCTTGAACTTTGCCTGAAATAGACCCCCTTCATGACCTTACTATCCTCATCCTTGTCGTGAGCCAAATTTCTAGATCATCTTCCTCCCACCACCCTCTTCAAGTTTTTTTTTTTTTTTTTTACACCTCCTCTTCCCTATCATTATTTTGTTGTTGTAATTCTTCTGTTTTATAATATACATAGGTTATAAATACCTAACTGAAATGTTTATGAATGACCCTTAAGCTCAAGGTTCAGCTCCAGCGTGAATGCAATTTGTTTTTGACTTCCATTGACATGAAGCAAATTCTGTCGTCATCGTTTTTTTAACGACATTTGCTCTTATTTTATAGCGTTGGTCGATGGATTCGCACGACTCCATTTTGTTATTTCGTTCACATCTTTCTTTAAAGCAGTTATTTTCATGTCATTGTTGATACCTTCCTGCCATGTTTTCCTGGCCGAGCTGCCTCTTCGTGTTTTTCATTTGCCTTAAAACCTACTATCTTCCTATTAGGTGCATCCTCTATAGTTCTAGCCTACTAACTTCCGATTCGGTTCATCCTCTATAGTTCTAGCTACATTACCTGTCCGAACAACCGAAGCCTTCTCTGTCTCAATTGAATTTCTATGCTGCTACTTTTGAGTGTATTTATCAACTGCGCCAGCACTCTATGTAGGGATGGCGTGGTACCATGAAAAATTCCTCCGGTCCCATTTGCTACATCCAAAACTAAAGTTGGCATATCTTCTCCCACCAATCGCTTTGGCTACATAAGAGAGCCTACCTGGTCTGTTCAGCTGATTGTCCAGGTAGAGATCACTTTTTAGTTCTCCAGACGATGGCAAAAGCTAGAAAATAAAGCATAAAATAATAACAATCTTTATTGTCCCATATCCAAGGAAACTATTATTTGGTGACACCGTAAGTTTAACCATCATAAAAAACATAAAACACAAAGGGAATAAGAAAACAAACAAAAAAAAATATATAAAAATAACCGAGATCGGTCAAACTGGAAAATAATCTCGTTCATCCTAATAATCATCTTCAGACGGCGTATTTCCGAGCTGCCTCTCTCAATGGCAATGACTCTGGTGCCGTCCGACAATGTTACTTGGTGCAGCATACTTTACCACTGCAATTTTTATAGATTGAAAGGATTCCCCGAAAAGTTTGAAATAGCAAAGCACTTACCTGGTTGCACTTACCTTAAGAAGTTGCTCGACCACACTAATTTGACATTCTGTTCACAAGATAGTTCCTTCAGTGTAATCCTTACCTTGCACTCAAGGACACGCGTCATGCACTCAAAAAACTTTTATTCTCCACTAGCTGGGTTACCTGTTCTATGAACAGAAATAATTAGTAAGTGTTGATGCCAACTTTTTTGCAAAACTGCACCACACCACAATATTCATAACTCGTGAAAACCTGAGGCTTTACCATGAAAAGTTTAATTGAGAATTCTTCTTACATGCAAGAGTTATGTTGCCACTGTTGGGATCTCTATTTATTACCTTCGCAAAAGCGGAAGGTTATGTTTTGATCGCTGTGTATTTATTTGTATGTCTGTGTGTGTGTGTGTGTGTGTATGTTATTCGCATAACTCAAAAAGTATTCAACCGAATTGCATGAAATTTGGTGGGATGATTGGCTATTATACGGGACACATTTGATTAGATTTTGGGAGCAATCGGGTCAAAGGTCAAGGTCAAGGTCACGAAAAGGTCAAAATCGTATTTTTACCATAGCGCGGTCAATTTTTATCCAATTGGCATGCAACTAATGCCAAAATGTTCAGAATTCAATGCCCGATCTTGTGATATACGACATGACCCAGTGAAGAGATTACCCTTGTTAGCGGTTGGGGGTCAAAGGTCAGGGGGGTCACGACCTTGCAAAATGTGCGTTTTTTGTCATAACTCGGTCAATTCTTATCCGATTTGCATGAAATCAGCACCAAACTGTTCACTGTTCTGTTCCCTACACTCCCATGCCAAGTACAGAACAGTAGCTGCGGCGAAGGTATGCGCTCTACCGAGTGCCCGTTCTAGTTGTGCTTGAAATCCTTCCCAAAGAGCTAGATGTGGGATGGTTTGATGGATGTAGGAGGTGGGATGGTTTGGGAATCGGGACCGCCTCGAAGGCAGGCCCCATGTGACGTAAAAGAACCCGCTGTTGCAGCCGGTCCTGTACATTTGAAAAAAATTATCATCAGATTGTTCAATTTGACAATTTAATTGTTCGCACCACCACTGATTCCACGAGGTGCCAACCTTGAGGTTGTGGAGCTTCTGTGCAACAGACATTGAGGTTCAGAGGTGTGGAAGAAATTTGTCAATGGAAAACTGTCGCTCCCAGAAGAAAAACCCCAGGCAGTGTATAAGCATGAACCTCACTCGAGGGCTGAAGGCCAAAAGGCTGAGGCCTATAGGTGCTAGTATGGGCTCAGGTTTGCTTTACAATGAAGGACAAACATAGGAAAGGTATGGCAATTGTGAATATACTGTATAACACTTACCATAGCAGATGGTTTCAGCTTAACGCAGCATGAAAATGGCGAACTTATTAATTAGTTAGTTTACAATTGTGGGTGGAGTCAGGCCTGCTGTCCAGCCAATGGGTGGAATACACAGCTCGGCTAATTACATATGCTGGCCTTCACCCGTGCTATGTCCTGTGATAGCTGTTAACCAATCAGATTGTGTATAATTTTTTTTTTAAAGATGGAAAAGTAGGCTTTAAAGGCTGAGGTGATGGATGAAAATACCCTTCGGACTTTGGTCTGTGTGCCAAATGTGTTCATTGTAGGACTAGCGGCACTTGTCTTTAGTCTGAAATATTTTCTTATTCATTGCATGGTCAACTGTACTACCAACACAGTAGCTCTGGGTAATCCATTTGATCCTAACTCTGCAAATTGGCTAAGTGGAGGAACAAATCCATTATCAATATGTTCATCCTCAACCGAAGCTCGTTTGTCGCTACATTGATGACTGTATTGGCACAACAGTAGGGGAAGAATGTTGGTTGTAAGACACAACCATTTTTACATGTAAGTGAATGGGGAAAATGCGTTGGAACTTTTGGGCCACCCACCAAAAACCAAAAAAACCCCGTCTATTTCTCCCTTCCCCATTTAAGCCATCAACAAAGGTTAAATCCTAAATAGACCCCAAAACCATTTTTCGGTTCTAAAACACTCATATTTTCGTTATTCTCGAATAGAGAACCACGAATATTGGTTTATGTTTTATTTTAGGGAAAAACTTAATTTTCTGCTTTTATGGTTTCGCACGAGTCAAGAGCATTTAATCCTTTAAAAAAATGTTAATCCTTCCAAACTCTCTCAGTCAAGAGATATTTATAACTAATTCTATAAATAATTTTAATCCCTTCCTCTTACACAGGAAGGTTATTGTTCTAACTCTATTTTGTCATCATTTTTTAAAATATAAGATGAACCAAGGTCCAGTGCGCTTCATGGAGACGGAGGATGTCAATCGAAGAGTTATTTGACCTTGAAGATGAGTTTCAATCTTTTCCACAACAAGACTGGTGAGCTATGTTTAAACCTACTAGCAACGGTACCTGCCCTATGGGCGGGGCTTCAATTGGGAGGCCCAAATGAAAAGGCAAAATATCAGAAATTTAAGGCTCTTTTTATTTTAAACGATTCATATAAACATCCGTTAAATCATATCACATGGAAATCATCAAAATCTAAACAGTATTTGTAGAATTTCAATAAAAGCCACATCACTGTTCATATCGGTAAATATTATTCCATCGTGTTTGGAAAAACAGGGAAATTGGAAAAATTGGAAAAACAATATAGCCTATTTTACTCCTAGGGGTCCCAGGATTACCCACCCAAAATTTCATAGCGATCGGTTCAGCCGTTTTTTGCGGTACCTGGGAACGGACGACAGACAGACATTTGGTGAATTATAATAAGATTAATTATATATTGTTTTATACAGAACCAAATAACTGCACATTTAACAACTATTGCCTTTCCTTTTTTTTATTCCAGTTTAGCCCCCAACTCTTCAATAACAGAGTTGATGGTTGAGGTTGAAAATCAAGTCAATGAATATCACGACCTTGAATGGGACTACTATGAGGTTCCAACCTGTGCTGATTTTCACCCACTATCACAACAAGACTGGTAAGCTATGTTTAAACCTATTAATTATATATTGTTTTATACAGACCCAAATAATATACGAATAATAATTATGTTTTTTTCTTTTTATCACAGCATCTCTTCAATAACAGAGTTGATGGTTGAGGTTGAAGATCAAGTCAATGAATATCACAACTTTGAATGGGATTACTTTGAGGTTCCAAAGAGTGCTTATTCATTTCCAACCTGTGCTGTTTTAAACCTCCATCTTGATGAACTTAACACAAAACTCGATCTTCCACAAGCAGACTGTGATTTGTATCGGGAAAGAATCATCATTTCCACAATTGAATATTTACTCCCACCCAAATAAAAATGTTTGAAGAATGTAAAGGTTTTAATGTTGTATGGTTTTAATTATATTTGTTTTGCCTCCAATTATTTCATCATTAATTACAAAAAGAGAATAAAGGAGGGGAAAAAGGGAATACTGTTCTCCCCTATGGGCTGGTGCTCCTGCCTCACACCTAGCTCGGCTTCACGCTGTTGAATCCAAAGCTTTCAGAATCATTGGAATCTCCCGCGATGAAGCTATCTCTGAGGGCCTTTCACTCACTCACCGCAGGCAGGTAGGTGGTCTTTCTGTCTTCTACCGACTCCTCTCCGGCCTTGCTCCCCCAGCTCTCTCTGTGCTCTGTCCCCCAAATATTCCTACAGGTCGCACAAGATCTGCCAGCAACCCTCTGATGGTTAAACTGCCGAAATCTCGGCTCTCTGCTCACCTTCACTCTTTCATTCGTCTTTTCTCCCGCCTCTGTTCGCTCTTTCACGAGCCTCGATCTTGTATACAAAAAAAAAAGAAAAAAAGGGAAGTGCACTCCCTCCAATGACCCACCACCTCCCTTGTCCCATCCCTTTCCCCTCTACGTGTGTGTGTGGAGAAGGGTGGGGGTGGGATGAGGTGGGTGGTGGTGCACAAGGGGGAGGGGGATTATGGGGATTATGGGTGTGGTTTGTGTGTGCGTGGTTTGTGGGTGGAGACAAAAAGGGGGGCCGAGTCAATTTTTTGAAAATTATTTATTTATTTATCATCTTTGTCTTTTGTAATTCATGTGAATAAAATGTACTGTACACAAGATTTCTTCTCCCTTTAAATCACTTAATTTGTAGGTCCAAGGAACTGTATTCATTGCATCAACAATTTAAAGAAAGTTAATTAGTCCATCTCTTTGTATAACCCTTCTCAAAATGGCTTCTCCATCTGTATATCTATCTATAATTCCAGTAATCTCTGTGTGTCTGTGTGTCTGTGTGTCTGTGTGTCTGTGTGTCTGTGTGTCTGTGTGTCTGTGTGTCTGTGTGTCTGTGTGTCTGTGACCGCTGTTTCTCGACAACCACGGGTCCGATATACTTGAAACTTGCCAGGTATATTGCTGGGGACCCGAGGATGTGCCTTTTCAAGGTTTCATATTAATCGGACAATTACTTACCGAGCTATGTCCAAAAAACGATTCAACCAATCAGAGAGCAGCGAGCTATCACGTGTGCCGAACGTGGCGATCAGACTCTGCCTCGGACGGCACATTTGACAGCGTATTCATTTATTTCACGTTGGAAAACTATGTTGCCGTTAAACTATGTTTTAAAACGAATTCAAACTGCGATTAAATTAAAACGATTCATCCTAACTGCGATTTGCGAACTTCCGGACAGTGAAGACTGTCCGGCAGCACGCTTTCCGGCAGCCAATCACAGAACGCTTTGTTGCGTAGGCGTGGCCGATGTGAGACGAGCGGAGCTGAGCGCGTTACGAGCTGACCGCCATTACGGTACGTAATTCGATTTCTTATGCGCATTATTTCTCCCAATTCAGTCAGAGCGAAGGGCGGAAGCGAAGAGCGTTGTGTTTTTTTGTTTACGGGCGTACGGGCGGGGTAGAGCGTACGGGTAGCGTTTTTTTTTTTTTTTGGCAAGGAACGGGCACCCACGTACGGGCAATGCCCTAGTTCTAGCAATATCACCAACTTTGAACTTGGTTTTTCTCAAATGAATTTCCTTTTCATATTCTAATTTTGTAAATGTTTCCGATGGTTTTGATTTTGTTGATGAATGAACTGTATTGAATGATCGTTTTAAGGCCATTTTCCCCGCTAGAGTGGGGGTTAGCCTTGCGGGCCCCATGACAATCATGGTTCCCTGTTTGAGTCAATGTTTTTATGGCCGGATGCCCTTCCTGGCGCCAACCCTTTGTTACCTCTTACGATGCGCAGGGATACGGTGTACCTATTCTAAACCGGGGTACACACCGGGACAACTGTATTATTGTAATTATCTACAATGTCCTAAATGAAAGATACTCATTGTTGAGAACCGAGTTGTGTGAATTTTTTTATATACTAGGGCATGCCCGTACTATATATATAGGACGTGCCCGTAAGTGCGTGATGTTACCGTACAATGAATGTATCGTCCCGACGCCGCAGCTCGGATGGCGCTGCAGTTAATCGGGCCCCCAAATTCCTCATCGACGATAACTAAACAATATATTATATGAATCGCACCGTACATACCTCCTTCTAGATCTTGTTCTTGTCTTGATATACTCACTCAGGCTCACTCTATCACGACTGAGTCCTCCCAGCTCCTCCAAATGGCGCCCGCTAGCCGCTATGTAAGTCCGGAAGTGACGTCCTCATTTGACTGTCCGGAAGTTCGCAAATCGCAGTTACGATGAATCGCAAATTAGTTTTAATTAGTTCTATAATTAGTTTTAAAACATAGTTTAACGGCAACATAGTTTGCCGACGGGAAATAAATGAATACGCTCTCAAATGTGCCATCCGAGGCAGAGTGTGTTCGCCACGTTCGGCACACGTGATAGCTCGCTGCTCTCTGATTGGTTGAATCGTTTTTTGGACATAGCTCGGTAACTACTTCTGCGATTAATTTAAAACCTTGAAAAGGCACATCCTCGGGTCCCCAGCAATATACCTGGCAAGTTTCAAGTATATCGGACCGGTAGTTGTCGAGAAACAGCGGTCACAGACATACAAACAAACAAACAAATGTACAAACAAACATACACACAGAGATTAGTGGAATTATAGATAGAAGATAATCTCTCTTTCAAAGTGCGATTAAAATGCTCAATAACAACTGCCTTTCCTTCATTAAAGGTGCTGTATAATGTTATACCATTATCTTTGAGAAATTTCACAAATGTTTTGTGATGGAACTCTGTTCCCTCATCAGTCCATAACTTCTTTGGTTTCCTTTTGCTTTTACTAAATATTCTACTGAAAGCTAACATTAGAGTGTTACCCCTTTTGTTTTTCAAAGGAACAACCCATGCATATCTACTCCTCAAATCAATAACGGTTAAAGCATACCTGTATCCCTTATCATTATTTAGTTCAATTAAATCAGCGGACCAGATGTAATCAACACCTTTGGAATAAACTCTCCTTCTTTTAAACTTTGTGATTGTAGGTTTACGTAATTCGACAGCTAAAACTATTTGCTCCTCAGTGTTGATGACATCATTAGAGTTTAATAGTTTTTTTGATAACTATTGGGCTGGGCCCATTTCCCAATAAATCTTCTTCTT
>NC_136273.1:33932648-33949739 GCF_964187855.1 Myxine glutinosa
TCAAACAATTATCTCTCCAAAAATTATTCATACTTCTTGAATTTAACTTGAACTAGAACGGCACTCTTTGACGTAACAACGTCGACTGATATGCCTCCGCCCACATTATTATATAATTACAATACTTGTACCAAGTTTGATTTAAATCCATTCAGCTATTCTCAAGTTATGACATTTCTACCTGACATGACCTGACCTTTGACCTCTTGACCCCAAAATTTAATCTGTTTATGTTTACATCATTATACACACATACTTGCACCAAGTTTTAATTTAAATCCCTTCAGCTGTTCACAAGTTATCACATTTTTACCTGACATGACATCTGACCTTTGACCTTGAGATCCCAAAATATAATCATTTAATCTTTACATCATTATACATATCTGTACCAAGTTTGAATCAAATCAATCCAGCCGTTCTCATGTTACAGACCCATTGAGGACTTTGACCTTCGACCTCTTGATCCCAAAATATAATCAGTTCATCTTTACCTCATTATTCATACCTGCACCAAGTTTTAATTTAAATCCCTTCAGCTGTTTACAAGTTATCACATT
The DNA here is from genome assembly GCF_964187855.1 of Myxine glutinosa. Lineage (NCBI taxonomy): Eukaryota > Metazoa > Chordata > Myxini > Myxiniformes > Myxinidae > Myxine > Myxine glutinosa. The sequence goes on from NC_136273.1 coordinate 33,933,209, forward strand.
TTTACCTGACATGACCTCTGACCTTTGACCTTGGGATCCCAAAATATAATCAGTTCATCTTTACCTCATTATACATACCTGCACCAAGTTTTAATTTAAATCCCTTCAGCTGTTCACAAGTTATCACATTTTTACCTGATATGACCTCTGACCTTTGGCTTTTGACCTTGGGACACCAAAATCGAATCATTTAATCTTTACATCATTATACATACCTGTACCAAGTTTTAATTTAAATCCCCTCAGCTGTTCACAAGTTATCACATTTTTACCTGATATGACCTCTGACCTTTGGCTTTTGACCTTGGGACACCAAAATCGAATCATTTAATGTTTACATCATTATACATACCTGTAGCAAGTTTAATTTAAATCCCTTCAGCTGTTCACAAGTTATCACATTTTTACCTGACATGACCTCTGACCTTTGACCTTGGGATCCCAAAATATAATCAGTTCATCTTTACCTCATTATACATACCTGCACCAAGTTTGTCTAAGATCCCTTCAGCCGTTCTCAACTTATCGCGGTAACGAAAACCTATCACGGATGGACGGACGGACGGACGGACGGACAACCTGAAAACATAATACATTTGGCGACTTTGTCAACGGAGGCTTAATAACATAAAAGTGTTGGCATTGTTTCTTATTGACCGATTGACCGACCGATGATTGACTGAGATTAATACAATTACAAGAAGAATGTCTCCCTCTTGTGTAGCCGCCATCCATAACCGTTTGGTTTCTCTCATTAACACGATCATCAAAGATAACGAGGTTCTTTTTTGATTTATCTAAATCTTGGGGTGAAGGTATATCATCCGTATTATCGCTGAGAATACAAGTTATGGGTTTTATCCAATAATTATTATAATTGTCTTTCTTCAATTATTCTTGGTTGTTATCTTCTAAAGATAATGATATCTTCCATCAAGCTATTCTCTTCTGAAGAGTTGGAATTAAATTCATCTTTTGTTTGTTCAAAAGCTTTAATATCTTGATCCATTTTCTCTATTTATTTAGTAATAAAACTTATGGAGGACGAATAGTTTAAATTTCATCAAGAACATTATGTTTTAAGTGGAAAAGTATCAATAAATTACCACAAGATTTTCATCAACTAAATTATATTTTAAATGGAAAATTATCTCTAAACTAACACGAGATTTTCCTCAAGAAATTTTATTTGAAGTGAAGTTATGCTATATAAATATGGTGAACACAACGTATTGCGACGTTTCGAATCGTGAATATAAATGTTATAACAAACAACTTAAACCCACAAACATACATTGAATTTGCTTCAACTAATATCTCCATCAGAACGATAAATAAAACATTGAGATGTCTTAAAAGAGAGTTATATAAGAAACACATCCGCAAATCCAATCAAGAAGGAGATGTGGGATACACTCCAATTACCCCTTTAATGGGGAGATTGAAAACGCTGATGAAGCATTTAAGGGACAAACAAAAATAAGATTGTTTCGCTTTAAAGAACCAGCACCAATATGAATCATTGAGGCAATTGATATGGTTAAACTGGCTATTTAAACTAATTAAAAACACATTTAGTGAAATGAATACTTTTAAGTTTTTTTGAGAGGAAAAATGAATATGACAAGAGAAGGTGATGAAGAAACACCCCATATGAGAACAAACCCTCACTTTATCACATCATTCCAAGACTTCTTAGTTTGTGATGCCTGTGATGAACTCCATCGACAATAACTAAATGTTGATAATAGTGTGGTAGGTACTGGATTTGTTATTGAAAAAATCATTATTTTAGATATATACATCTTAAAATCAGACTCTTTATTCTTCTTCCTACAAAGATTTACCAATATAAATAAAGCTTAAAAAGGCGGTTGTTAATAATTAAAGCATTGACAAAAAATGCTTTCTATGGTCTGCTCTTGCTCACATACATCCTCCAAAATGGAATCCTGAAAGACTGTCTTGTAGGAGTTGCGGGCAACGAGAGGTTAAAAACTTCTTGACTTGTTCAACGCTCCTTTATTTCCAAAGACTTATTTCCCGACCGGAACTCCTCTCTTTTTATATCCCCCATCACTTCCGCCCGATCCTCTTAAAGTGGCGTGGCACCAACAACCGAGCACCCGCCACGCCCATACCGTCAATAGTCCCACTGGTCCCGTGCTAGTGAATTACGGACACCTCTATGGGTATCCCCCACATGCGCCCCCACAGAATTCACTCGAACTGGCAATGTCAGTTGTTGGGGGGCCTTAACCACCCGGTCGAAACGACCCCTGATGACCCGAGCAGGGACTGTTAGAGGCTTGGTAGTAGGCGGGCCAACCGGGGGCTTACCCGACGGGGGACAGCCCCTCCGTTGGGGTTGGGCCAACCGAGGGGGCTGGTCTCAGTCCAAGTGAGCCAGCTTGAAGGGGTCCACCGAAAGGTGGTCCGGTTTGCCACCCATCTCGACCACGAAGGACTTGTCCCCGGTCTCCAAAACACGGAAAGGCCCGTCATAAGGCGGCTGAAGCGCCCCCGGTGTGCGTCATGGTGAACAAAGACGTACTCCGCTGTACATAGATCCGGTGGGACGTGGGACTGAGGCAAACTATGTTGAGATGTGGACACCGGTGCAAACATCTTGGCAATCTCCCGGAGAACCGACCGCTGACAGGCGACGGACGAGGGGCTTGTGGCGTCAGGAATGAAATCCCCGGGAACCCGCAGCGGCTGGCCATAGACGAGCTCAGTGGATGAGGACTGGAGGTCTTCCTTAGGGGCTCTCCTGAGACCCAACATGACCCACAGGAGTCTGTCGGCCCAACTGTCACCCCCTAGGCTGGCCCTGAGAGCAGCTTTCATAGAGCGATGGAACCTCTCACACAATCAATTAGTCTGGGGATGATATGCAGTCGTACGATGGAGCTTTACCCCCAACCCCTGGGCAACAGCACCCCAGAGCTCTGAAGTGAACTGGGGCCCCCTGTCTGAAGAGATGTCCGAGGGGGCGCCAAAACGGGCAACCCAAGTGCCGATGAACGCCCGGGCCACATCGGCAGACGTCGTAGATGTAAGCGGGACGGCCTCTGGCCACCTGGTGGTCCTATCGACCATCGTGAGGAGGTGGGTGAATCCCTGCGAGAGGGGAAGGGGCCCCACCAGGTCCACGTTAACATGGTCAAACCGTCGCTCGGGCACTGGGAATGTCGCCAACGGGGCCTGGGTATGGCGATGCACCTTTGAGCGTTGGCACTCGATGCAGGTGTTGGCCCAGTCGCGCATATCCTTCCTGAGCCCGTGCCAAAACGAACTTCGCCGCCACCAACTTTTGCGATTCCTTCCTGCCCGGGTGAGAAAGACCCTGGACTGCAATGAACACCAGCCGTCTCCAGCCGGTGGGTACGATGGGGCGAGGCTCGGAGATGAAGCATGTGCTCCGTCCTGGAAGCGCTGGCGATGAGAACATCATCCAGATAGACAAACAGAAACGGCAAGTCCTGTAACACGCTGTCCATCAGGCGCTGGAAAGCCTGGGCCGCGTTCTTGAGTTGTTCGTTTTTACAATAGTCTGCACTATATATCGCTTCTCTTTTATTGTTATTTTACTCCCTGCTGTCTCTGCTGGAAAAGAATCAAATAAATTAAGAAGTAATCAGGGAATATATAATAATTTATTTTCTTTTTCGTTGTATCAATATTGTTACCCCGCGCACGTGAAGCGAAAACCAGGGTTAATCAATTGGTTCACTTCTGTCTGTCTGTCTGTCCTTCTATCTACAAACGGCAGTTTATGATTCAGGAACAACTTGATTTCAATTGAATGTTATGTTTTGAACACTAATCGGAACATGAATCGGAAAACAAACCTGCAGTTTAGCAGGTCTTTGGCTTCAATTAATCCCGATTGCGCACGCGCAGAGAGGAGTCAGTGTTTATTACTCTGTCTACCTGTCTGGCAGTCAAAAAAAATTGAAAATCATTCCAAACAGGAACCTTCCTGTTTTTAAGGACGTCATAAAGGACACAAACAACAGGCACGGAGACCGAATGAAATGTGTTAACTAAGGTGATGTAAAAGACACTGCATCAACAGCGGTACAATTCCGGAATTTTTTTTTTACAACCTTTAAAATCTTTATTTTATTTCAAATTCTATAAAGCCGAACAATGTAGAACACAAATCACCTTGTTCCACTTTCAAAACCCCTTTCGTTGAGTTGTACTTTGACAAAATATTATGGCATTTTACATCATAACGACCAATTCAATTTGCCACTCGTCGGCACCACCCATGTCCTTGTTTCTCAAGACAGCATTGGTGTAATGGATTCCATGAACTCTCGAGTTGTTCCTGTTATTGTTAATATCGTCATTCAGGATGCGATCGAGGACAAGCTGGACGCTCGACAGTGGCCCTTTGTGTCGCGTAGCACTGCGGGAGGAGCTGCCGGAAGGTAGGCTATGTCCACTGTTTAAGGCCATGACATGTATTGGTATTTTCATTTTCAAAATTATTTTGAAACTGACAGAGATTCCAGTAATCTCTGTTTGTACGTTTGTTTGTCTGTGACCGCTGTTTCTCGACAACCACGGGTCCGATATACTTTTAACTTGCCAGGTATATTGCTGGGGACCCGAGGATGTGCCTTTTCAAGGTTTCATATTAATCGGACAATTACTTACCGAGCTATGTCCAAAAAACGATTCAACCAATCAGAGAGCAGCGAACTATCGCGTGTGCCGAACGTGGCGGACACACTCTGCCTCGGATGGCACATTTGAGAGCGTATTCATTTATTTCACGTTTGCAAACTATGTTGGCGTTAAACTATGTTTTAAAACTAATAAAAACGAATTTGCGATTCATTCGCTTTCCTGCGCGTTTGTGCACGCGATGGCGATTTCTTTACCAAACTCCGGAAGCCGTTCGCTTTGGACCAAACCATTTCATGTAAATAGAGGGGGGGGGGGGGATTGTCACCGTACTCGCAAGCCGTTCGCTTTGGACCAAACCATTTCATGTAAATAGAGGGGGGGGGATATAATTTTAGATATAGATATAGTACGGGCAATGCCCTAGATATAGATATAGTACGGGCAATGCCCTAGTGATTATAAAAACAAACAGCAATTCCTTCTGAAAACTCTTTATTTGTACACGCCAGCCATCAAGGAGCTCTCCTACCTATGACAACATAACCCTTTATGGAGCTTGAGACATGATGATCTGATTTACATTATACAGATTGTTTGAATTATTATTATTATTTTTTTTTGTATACAGAATCGAGGCTCGTGTAAGAGCTAACACATTGAACATGAAAACATCCTCAGACACATAAAACATCCTCAGACACATAAAACATGCAATGAAGGGAGCGGGAGACAAGCGGGGGAGAGAGGGAAGTCGGATGAGAAGATCTGACGACACACAGGCGAACAAGAACGTGCACGGGTCGTGACCGTCGTGGTTTGGTCAGTTTATAACAAACCAAAATGTTTAACACATCAGGTGAAGCGGAAGGAAGCAAAACAGGCATCGGGCCTCGGAGGGAGTGAGAGCACGAGAGCTGGGGGTGAGGGAGTGCATGACAAGCAAGCATGCATCCTTCGTCACCATATTAAACCATCGACCACCTGCTCACCCTCAAGCAGTACCAATGTCCTTGTGTCCATCACATCACAGACGACACCTGCTTTCTCAATCCCGCCATCCCAAACAAGGCCGCAAACCCGGTGGGATGGGGAGGGTGAGCGACGGGAGGGGGGAGGGTGAGGGATGGGAGGGTGGGAGGGTGAGGGGGGGGGAGAGGGAGAGGAAGGGAGAGGGAAAAGAGGGGGAGAGGGGAGAAGAGGGGGGATGGGGAGGGGGAGGGTGAGGGACGGGAGGGGGTGGGTGGGGGAAGGGTGAGGGAGGGGGAGAGGGAGAGGGAGGGAGAGGGAGAAGAGGGGGAGAGGGGTTCTTGAGTTGTTCGTTTTTACAATAGTCTGCACTATATATCGCTTCTCTTTTATTGTTATTTTACTTCCTGCTGTCTCTGCTAGAAAAGCATCAAATAAATCAGGAAATTTATAATAACATATTTTCTTTATCGTTGTATCAATATTGTTACCCCGTGCACATGAAGCGAAAAGCAGGGTTAATCAATTGGTTCACTTCTGTCTGTCTGTCTGTCTGTCCTGTCTACAAACGTCAGTTTATGATTCAAGAACAACTTGATTTCAATTGAATGTTATATTTTGAACACGAATCAGAACATGAATCGGAAAACAAACCTGTAGTGCGGCAGGTCTTTGGCTTCAATCAATCCTGATTGCGCATGCGCAGAGAGGAGTCCGTTTTATTACTCTGTCTACCTGTCTGGCAGTGAAAAACAATTGAAAATCATTCCAAACAGGAACCGTCCTGTTTTTAAGGATGTATTAAAGGAAAAATGACAAAACAACCATTGGAATTAATCAGTGATATAGATATGCTTATGATGATAGAGAACGCTAAAAGAGACGGAATATCACAAACTTGTTCGAAGAGATATGCCAAAGCAAACAACAAATATCTTCCTAACTATGATGCTTAAAAAGATAGTTCTTACTTGATGTATTATGATGCTAACAATTTGTATGGATGGCTTTGTCTCAATCTTTACTGTGTGGAAAACTCAAATGGGTAAAAGAGAAAGATTCTGAAAAAGTTATTTAAACATCATAATCTCTTCTCAAAAATAATTGGATAAAGCAGAAATTGGGTATTATTTTGAGGTTGTTTGAAATATCCAGAAGAATTCCACAACAAACATAAAGACCTGCCATATGCGCCTGATAAAGTCTGAGAAAGGAATGGCTTTGCGGTTATCAACAATCATTTATTACTACGAGGGAGATACCCGTGCTACACACGGGTGGGAGGCCAGAAGCAAACAGGCAATGCAGATACCGCGAATGCTAAAGCATGAAACCAAAAAATTCCACATTCCTGTAGCACCTTCAGTCGCACGTCAGACATGGACAGCAAGTTCGTGAAGGACTTCCATGAAAAACGTACCTGTTCGCAAACAAACGGGTACGTTCATGGAGAGAAACATCGATCGTGGGACCATGGTGAATCTGCATATGGCGATCCGCGAAGGTCACGTTCAGAAAATAGAAACCATCACAGCATGTCGTCATTCACTTGACCTCGATATCTCTTTTTAAATTCCAAACAACATATCTCCAATCACAAATTAATCACAAAATAAACTTTTAACAACATTGTTAATGTTTCCTTCATTGGAAAAACTTCCAAATCAATAGTTAAAAGGATTTTGAGCCGATAGCTGTTACGGCCTTGGTAAGATCGATGGAAACAGCAATCTGTTAGCGTATTCACTGCCCAAATAGCTATGTGGAATTCTCTCATGTAGAGATTAAATGGCGTTTGAACTTTGGCAGTGGTCATTATTTACTTTTAATGATCTTTATATACGAATCAAAAAGAAGATAATTGGTTTTGGGTCGTCCTTTCCGCATATCTTGTGGGATTGTGAGTTGGAGAGACGGCCGTGATGGCGGGGAGCGATTTGGAATTCTCTCAAGCAGGGATTCAACCCGTGTCCTTGTAAAAGGTCTTTGGCCAAGGTCACCGAGTCTGATCGGTGCAGCCGTTTGTGCGGCACACGGGAAAGCAACATCGTCATGAGAACAATGAACGTCATGCGAACACGAATGTTGTGTGGGAGTCCAAAGCTGAGAATGCTGGAGACTAAAGCTGAAATTGCGAAAACTAAATAGCCTATTTTACTCCCGGAGATCCCAGGATTTATCCACCCAAAATATCGTTGAGATCGGTTCAGCAGTTTTTACGGTACCTACGAACAGACAGAGAGACAGACGGATGGACATTTGGTGAAATAGTAAGATGAGCAGGAAACCAGCAGAAAAATTACTTACTACATTATATGATAAAAGGAATTATGTTTTCCATCAAAGGAATTTAAGACAATATTTATCTGCTGGGTTGAGAGTAAAAAAATTCATAGAATTTTAAAGTTTAAACAAAGTCATTGGTTAAAGACCAATATTGATTTTAATACAAAAAGGAGGACGGAAGCAAAAACAGATTTTGAGAAGGACTTTTTAAAATTGATGAATAATGCTGTATTTGGAAGAAAGAAAAAAACTATGGGTAATGTTACGAATAGACAAACATAAGACTTGCTACATCTTGGAAACATCAAACAAGCATCTAAATTAATTAATAAACCACGTTTTCAAAGAGTGAAGGTGTTTTCAGAGAACTTTTGTGCTGTTCATGTGAATAAAGAGAGTATTGAAATGGATATACGTACTTTTAATATGGGAACATCAATTCTTGAGTTGTCAAAGTTGTTAATGTATGACTACTTTTACAACAACTTAAAGAAGAAATATATGGATGGAGTTAATCTACTCTATATGGATACAGACAGTTTTATTTTCAAAATCAATGTGGAAGATATTTATTAGAATATGTCTGAGGATGTTGATATTTATGATACAAGCAATTATAAATCAGATATCAAACTATTCTCCACAAAGAATAAAAAGGTTATTGCAAAGTTTAAAGATGAATTGGGTGGAAAGATAATGAGTGAATTTGTGGGATTGAGAGCAAAGCCTTATGCTTATAAATATATTGATAATAATATTGAAAAGAGTGATAAAAATTTAAAAGGGGTAAAGAAAAATGTAATCAAAGAAACAATAAACTTTGAACATTATTACAGCTGTTTAACCTTTAAGAAAGAAGAGTATAGAAAATGAATACAATAAAAAGTTATAAACATCAATTATATATAGAGGAGGTAAATAAGAAGGCATTTGGGGCTTTTGATGATGAGGTTTATTTTCGAAAATGGAATTGACAGCCTCCCTTATGGATATATAGATATTTAAAAGATACGTTTTAATAAGGATTAATAAAAAAAATGGGTGGATGGGGTTTTACTGTGATATAAATGATAGAACCAAGCAATAACTAAACCAAAGAGTGCAGACAATCACAGCCTGGGTATTAAAATGGAAACATAACAAATGTGGTAAATATCAAAAAATTATTATTGAAGAGATAACCAAAGCAAGCCTAAACAAGAAAGAGCAGTCAAAGACTGCAGACCCGTGCCAGGACGTGTTTTCAGTGTTCTTTTTAAGGCTTTTGTGTTAAAACAAACAAGGTGGCCGAACCACATGACCGATAACATCATCGTTATTTTTTCTCTTCACCAATTTATCCCTAGATGATGCTCAATAAATTTCATCTTGATCGGAAGAAGTTTCGTGCCTGTCGAATTATGACGTCATAATGGAGGCACCTATGACATCATCATTAACATATGTTATTCCACATGGAGATTTCATTTCAATGAGCCATGTCTCCATTTTTTCTATGCAGCGTTTTCGGAGATATAGAAGTGCAATTTTTTTCGGTTTTTCAAAGATGGCGGCCGAAACACGTGACCGATGACGTCGTAATTATCATTAAAAAATTATATCGGTGGAGTTGCACCTATCGTAAAAATTTCCTGTCAATCGGACCAACGGTTGCAGAGAAAATCATATTTATTCTGTGCGGAAAAACAAACAAACAGACAGACAAACAAACGCACTCAAATGCCACGCCCTCTCCTCTGGCGAGGGTAATAAAGCATGCAGGTTGAAGGGTTTAAAATATTTAATGGATGTCAAGAGGTCAATGGAAAAATAATTTTCTACAATCTCAAAGTGATATGTGGCTCAGGAGGTTCTCAGAGAAGAACATTGAGAGAGGTTTATAATTTCACCTCTGCTCAGGAACGATATTTAAACCAAGAAACAAGTTTGACTTCATATTTTGTAAATATAATTGACGGTGACAGAAGCCAACAGAAAATTAAGCTATTCCCGAAAATAGAACAAAAACAAATATTCGTTGGTTCGCAGTTCGAGTATAATGAAAATATTGTTGCGGATATGAGGACTGTATTTTTTTTGATTGTGTGTATTATTATTATTGTTTATTCTGCGCCTCCTGCCTCCGGAGCTGTGTAAAGGTCAAAGGGCGTCCCATAATTAGTCCATAAAGCATCCACACCACAGCCAATCATAGAATACCCCTGTTCAATAGTTATATCTTATTATGTGTTTTAGGGTAAGGCTGTGTCTCCCATTAATTGAAATACTCCATTGCACCAGTGAAAGAAATAGATTCCCTTCATTCCCACTCCCAAAACTTCCATTCCCCCTTTTCGTCAATTGCCATTCGCATTGCCAACCAACAATTGCCGCCATTGACCACGAGGCAGGGTTGGGGAAGAAAGGCGGGTCCCCACCTCGTCATAGAGGGGAGGAGTGAGTCAGCCCCACTCAACCAACCACGAACAAGGGGTTGGACTTGGAGAGGGTGTGGAGAGAAACATCGAGGAGGTTCGCGAAGGTTGAGGGGCGGGGCCTATATAACCCGCAGCTAGGGCGTTTCCAAAAAGAGATGAGCTTTGACAGAGAGACGAGAGGGAGTCCAAGCGGTTGAGTCCAAGAGAGGCGCTTTGAGTGAGTCTGAAAGAAGTCCAGGGTTGAGCTGCAGCTCGAGCCACTGAAACTGCATTTACTGCAGCTCGAGCCACTGAAACTGCATTTACTGCAGCTCGAGCCACTGAAACTGCATTTACTGCAGCTGGAGCCACCGAAACTGCAGCCACAGCAGCGTGAGGCCTGGACGGCAGTTTGGAGCAGGGCCGCGAAGGGGCGGCGGCTGCCCAACGAGTCGATCGGTTGCAGGACCAGTTGGACCTCCCTATCCCGCCAGTCATCCATCTCCCGCCAGTCCTATCATCATTCCCCGCGTGAGTCTGTCCTTGTTTGTTCTGTCCCTGGGTTAATTAAGACTGTAGGTAAGCTAGCGTTGCACTGTGTATCTAATCTCGTCTGTAAATAAACGTGCCTGCTTTCTTCCTACTTATATGTGTACATAATAAATCCAATTACTCTTCTGTACGTCTTCTTCCTCTTTGTATTCGGTCACTTTAGAGTTTTCCCGATTGAATAGCGGTGGCGCGATCCGGCCAAAGTTTGGGGCAAATCGGGTATTAGTCGGGGAATAACTGTTCGGTCGCGGTAATACCACCGCTCGGTCAAAATAACATCTTAACCGCGTCCGTAACAATTGGTGTCCGGGAGTGAGATACGAGGCCCGAAGCGCGCTTAACGCGCTCAAAATTACAAGCAGTTGGAAATTGTTGTGTTTTAAAGCAAAAACCCGAATTTTGAAATCGCGCCATGGCTGGTCAAGGCGATCGGATGCCGGTGGGTGAGCTAGAGGAGGGGTTAGGAGTAACCCAGGATCAGAGGGACGAAGTAGAGGAGAACATTGGCAATGTGGTTGAGGGAGTATCAGACGCACAAAATGGCGCTATCGCGCACGTGGTTGAAGCAGCACCAAATTTTGCCGCGCCCGTGACCGTAGCAGCACCAAGTTGCGCTGCGCACGTGGTCGCGGCAGCCGAGCCAGAAATGCCAGAGTACATGCGAGTCTTTATGATTCAAATGATGGCAAAAATGGATGCCCAAAATGATAAGTCCACCCGAGAGCGAAGATAAATGGGTGAGCGGTTGGGAAACCAAATTGTGGGATTGAGGGCTGATAGTGAGCGACAGGGTGAGCAATTGGGGGTAATGAGGGACGAAGCGAGGGGTACCGGTGAGGGGTTAGACAATAATTTTAAGGGATTAGACAAGAAATTTGGGAAGTTCGACGACAAATTTGAGGGGTTAGACCACGGGATAAAAGAGGTAAAGAATGGGTTAATGGGGCTAGAAAATAGGATGGAAGACAAATTGCGGGAAATAGGGGAGCAATCCGCCCGGGAAATCGAACAGATGGGGAACCAGATAGAGGAGGTGAAAATCGGGTTAGAAAGTAAATTGGATGCTCAGAGGGATGAATTGGGACAGATGAGGGTAGCATCTACAAAAGAGAGGGAGGAGATGAAAGAGGAGATACGACGAGGTGTAAGTGAGGAGGTCTCGGGGGTACGCGAGGAGGTAAAGCGAGGCGAAAAGCGTATAGAGAAAGAGGTGAGAAATGGGACGGCAAAGTTACAAGGGGGAATAGAAGATCTGACGGAGGAGGTGGAACAGCTGACAGAGGGACAAACGGAGTTAGTGGAGCAGGTTCAAAGGAACACTGCGGTACTAGGAGGGTTAAAGGCGACACAAAAAGAAATTAAAAATGACTTAATAGCGACACAGAGGCAATGTCAGATGGTACGTGAGGGACTGACAATGAGGTTGGACGAGGTGACAGAGGTAATGGAGACAAAGGACCGGCAGGTGAGGATGCACATAGAGACGGTCACGGTAGCCTTAGAGGACGAACTTGAGGAGACGCACCGGGAAATAAAAGAGGTGAAGCAAAAATTAGAGGAAGTGGAAGAAGAGTTGAGTGAAATTAAGAAGAGACGGACAGAAACTAAAAGAGAAATCCAGGAGGAGGTGATGGAATATGTGCAAGGTCGGTGCTCAACTCATAATGATGTGCTCATTAACCAAATAAAGAGTTTGCAGGTGGCGAAAGAGGTGCGGAGACGAGGTGCCAAGGTGAGTGGCGATATACGAGGAAATGTACATGATGTGAGGGGAGCTTCAGTCGGCTTGGGGATTGATTTGGACCCGGGTGTTCGTGAGAGGCCGTTGGTGAAGTGTGCGACAGGTCTGGTGTGCGAAAAAAGAGGTGTGCGAGAATGTCCGACCATGGGGTGTGTGAGGAAAAAGTGCGCGCCGACCAGTGAGTGCGCTGTCGAGAGTGAGTCGGTAGTAGCGCGTGTGCGAGGGAGCACATGGAAGCGCGTAGTGAGGAGTGTTACAGAGGGTGTAACGGAAGAGTGTGCGCGAGAAAGGTGTGTAACGGACGTGTGCATGGGGAAAGAGTGCGCTGTCAAGAGTAGGGGAGAATGCATGCCTGTGGTGAGTGTTACAGAGGGTGTAACGGGAGAGTGTGCGCAAGAGTGTGCACGAGAAAGGTGTGTAACGGACAGGGGCATGAGGAAAGAGTGCGCTGTCGAGAGTAAGGGTGAGTGCGCTGTCAAGAATGGAGGTGAAAGTAGTGAGAGTGACACGGAGCGTGAGTTGGTTGTGACAGGTGAGCGAGGATGTACACCTGGAATGGAAGGATGCACACCTGGAATGGTAGAGCGTGTGTGGGAATGCACACTCGAGTTGGTAGTGAGGCACGTGGTTGGGTGTGCGAGTGAGAGCACACCTGTGATTGTCACAGAGGAGGTGACCGAGAAGGGAGCGCGAAGAGGTGTGTTGGTGAGGTGTGCGAGCAACGAGTGTGTGCAAAGGTGTTCGGTGGTCAGGTGTGTGACCAAGTCTGTGAGTGGAATGAGTGTACCTGGGTGTGTAAGAGAAGGTGCAATGACCAAGAGCAGGGAAACGGCTGGATGTATGAGCAAGAAAGGGGTAGCATATGCGTGTAAGCATGCAGGCGAGGCACCGACGGTAACCGGGTTAGCGGTTAGAACGACAGTTAGCCGAATCGGGCCCTCGGTGCGCGTCGGGCAGTTTCGCATGCCGCGAGGACCAGCGGGGATCCGAGCCACGGTGGGTTCGAAAGGACCGCCGTACATGATCCACGCTGGGCCTCGCTTGGAACGGCCGCGTCCGTGCTCCACTAGGCGGAGCGGGCAGCCCGATAGGAAGGGTCGTCATGGCGACCACTTTTTATTGAGACATTCCGGCAGGTCGAGATCGGGCAATTGGATGGCTCCGCGCCGAGGTGGTGCGTGGGATCTCGGCACGGGTAAGCCCCTGTCCCTGCACCGAATGTCGGACGCATCCAGCCGCCGGCACCAAACAACCCACATTCATTGCTCGGCGTTACGAAGCCGGCTCTAGACGTGAATTGGCGCACCGAGAGGATCTAATAAGTAGACGGGTGATGAGGTTAGTGTTTTGGACCCAAAATTAGAAAAAGGCAAAATTTGATGATTGGCAAAGGATTGGCAGAGTGATGATTGGTAATGGTACGGTGATTGGCAGATGATTGGCAAAATTTTTGATTGGCTGAAATTTGACGAGCAAAATTAATAGTGAGAGACCCCCGATGTGGTGGGATGGCCAATCCACCATCCCTCACAGAAGCGGGGGGGGGGGCAAAGAAGCACTAGATTATGGGGTTGATGGCAGTGTAAGCTCGCCGAGGGAGGGTTAGGATATAAAGTGTAGGGCCCTAGAGATTGACATTAGGTAACGGTAAGGTTAGTTAGTGACAATGACACCAGGTAGCTGGGGACGCAGGTAGCTTTGAGTGGATGATAATGACGTGGTATGTGCTTAGTTTAAAGGGAAGACGGGGAGCACTAAGTTAGCAGGGCAACAGGTAGTTCAGATGATGCCGTGTGAGTGTGGGAGGTGTATTGAGCAGTGTGTGAGGATTGAACAGGTGTGATTGAACAGGTGTGATTGCACAGGTGTGCAACTGAACAGGTGTATGGAGCAGTGTAGGAGGGAGTAGTGGTGATTGCGTGTGGTGTTGACCAAATGGTCCAGGAAAAGGAGGAGGGTGCAGGTGGCACCAGGTGATTGCACAGGTGTGCAACAACAGGTATGAGGAACAGGTGTATGGAGAATGGTTGTGTGAAATACGTGGAGTGTGGAATATCTGGAGTATTGGAATGGATGGTCGTGGAGTGAGTATGGTGGAAACTATGGAGTGGAGTGGATGGTGCGAAGGTGTGAATGGGGGAAGGATGGACCCCCATCACGAATACCCGGGGAGGGTAGTGTAAGTGTTAGGTAGAGGGTATAGGTAAATTCTGGTTGGATATTGGCATCTGTGGTGCGGGTGAAAGAATGGTATTTGGATGGGTGCATTAGTGTTGTGGAAATGGCTGGGCGTGTAGCCTGTTAGTGTGTGTAATTGGTTTGGGCACTCCACCACTGTGAGGATGTCGGCCAGGTGAGGCCGCAGGTGGGCTCTGGGAGCCGGTAGAGTTTTGTGGATGGGGCCCGAGGATCCGGAGGACGACCCGGGTAGCCCAGTGCCAGAGGGCACCAAGGGGTGACAGAGCCAGGAGGGGCCTTCCGCAGTTAGTTAGGTTAGGGTGAGGAGCTAGGTAAGCTCGGGTGGCAACTGCAGTGGTGGAGGTGTGCAGGTGGGTAGACCTGCTGGGAGAGCTACACGTCACAGCCCAGAAATTGTGCAAGGGCACCGGGAGATGAATCGGGGGAGTGAGACCCCAAATTGAGAAGCACCACAGTCTGGTCAATGGGAATTGGTTTTTAGAACCCATAGTGTAAGTGGCCAATGGATTGGCAGGGAGAGACCCCGGGTAGTGTAAAGTGTGTTAATGTCATTTAGAGGATAGATAGGATGAAGGATCTCCTTGCACCATCTGCATCCACTCACCTGAGGTGACAGGTACTCCGCACCATGCCATGTTTAATTATTTTTTATGTGCAAATGTTTTGGATTGTGAGACGCATCATGACGTGGGTGTGACATTGTGCTTGATGTTCCATCTCTTCCTCCTTATGAGGATTGATGACGAATTTGGGTGATGGCAAATTTTGAAGTAGAGGGATTGTGGAGACGAATTTGGTATTGAAGAAATATGGGGAAGACGTGACAGTAGCGACGAATTTGTAAATGTGTAGATTTTGTAAATATGGGGTAAGGGCAAGGGTAGTGTAGGTGACAGGGGGGGTGACTACGGTAGGGACGAGCTTTCTCACTTCGCCCTCCGTACGCATTTCGCCTTGCATTGCCTTATTGATGTGTACCCTTGTGACCTTACCCCTCGCTCATTTGTCTCTTTTGTCTCCCACATGACCTGTGCGCCATTGTGCGCCGAGGGGAGCGTGCGTGGGTCGGCCATTGTGCGCCCGAAATTCCCAGAACCAGCTGTCTGCATCGATGCACTACATTATGGACCACATGCCTGTGGCCGAGCACCACTGATGGACCCCATGGGTTGGGGCATGGCCCCTCTGCTGGAACCGGCCATGAGGGCCCGAAATCTTGCTGGCGGACCTTGGCCACAGGGCACCGATGCCCCACAGGTGAACCACACATAGTCGGCCCCTGTGGGCCATAAATAAAATAAAAAAGGACACATTGGGTGCATTTTTCAGTTTGAATAGGCCGCCAGTAAGAAAAGCAATGAAAGAAAGACAACAACTGGAAGACAATAATAATAACCAGCAGAGGGAGCCGAAGAGCAAGAGACCACCTGCAGGGTTAGGGGTTGTTGATTTATTTTTATTATTGAACATGCATTGAACATTGATGAACTGTGGTGACTGCACCGATTGGTGCTTGAGGGTGTATTGGTGTGTTTTTGGGTGCTTTCATGGTGCGTCGATGCAGAGCAGACTGTCTCCCCCCCAGAAAGAACAATTACAGGTCCTGGGTTAGTTTTGTAAATAAAAGCAGAGTCATTGTAAATAATGCTCCCCACCGTCAGTGTGTAGTTTGAAGACCATTCCACAATTCGGTTAACTGTGGGCGTAAGTCTGTTAGGCAGGGTGCAATGGAGCAGCGGGACACATT
>NC_136273.1:33949939-34049939 GCF_964187855.1 Myxine glutinosa
CCGCACGATCAGAGGGCTGCAGGAGTTCCTGGGCATGGTGAACTTTTACCATCGGTTCCTGCCCCATATCGCCCAGCTCCTGCGCCCCCTGCACGAAGCTCTCCGAGGTAAGCCGGGCAAAGGCGACGTTACCTGGACCGAGCAGATGGACACGGCGTTCACGGGCGCGAAGCTCACCTTGGCTAACGCCACCATGCTCGCGCACCCGGCGCCCGATGCACCGATCGCCCTCACCACCGATGCCTCGGACTACGCGGTGGGCGCGGTGCACGAGCAATGGGTGCGTGGAGCTTGGCAACCGCTGGCGTTCTTTAGCCGGCAGCTTCGCCCGCCCGAACGCCGTTACAGTACCTTCGACCGCGAGTTGCTCGGACTTCACTTGGCGGTCAGGCACTTCCGCCATCTGCTCGAGGGCCGGGCGTTCACTGCCTTCGTCGACCACAAGCCGCTGATCTTCGCGATGGGCAAGGTCACCGAGCCGTGGTCGGCCCGGCAGCAGCGTCACCTCTCGGCCGTGTCCGAGTACACGACGGACATCCAGCACGTCGCGGGGAAGGACAACCCGGTGGCGGATTGCCTTTCCCGGGCCATCGCCCACGCAGTCCACCTCGGCATCGACTATGCCCGGATGGCAGCGGACCAGGCCGCTGACCCCGACGTCCAGGCCTTGCGGACCGCCGTCACGGGCCTCCGCGTCACCGAGGTGCCGTTCGACGGCGCGGGCGCGGCCCTCTTGTGCGACGTCTCCCTCGGGCGTCCCCGCCCCATTGTGCCCGCGGGCTGGCAGCGCCAGGTGTTTGACGCCATCCACGGCCTGTCCCACCCGGGCGCGAGGGCCTCCCAAAGGCTGATCTCCGACAAGTTCGTCTGGCATGGCCTCCGGAAGGCCGTCCGCGGCTGGGCCAGGACATGCCTCGCGTGCCAGCGCGCCAAGGTGCACCGGCACACCCAGGCCCCGTTGGCCCCGTTCACGGTGCCGGAACGCCGGTTTGACCACGTCCACGTGGACCTGGTGGGACCTCTGCCCCCCTCACGGGGTTTCACCCACGTCCTCACCATGGTGGACCGCACCACCCGGTGGCCGGAGGCCGTGCCGTTGGCGTCCACAACGGCGGCCGATGTCGCGCAGGCTTTCATCGCCACCTGGGTCGCCCGGTTCGGCGCCCCCTCAGACATCTCATCCGACCGCGGCCCCCAGTTCACCTCGGAGCTCTGGGGGGCGGTTGCGCAGGGGCTCGGGGTCCGGCTGCACCGAACCACGGCCTACCACCCCCAGGCTAACGGCCTGTGTGAGCGATTTCACCGCTCATTGAAGGCCGCGCTCCGGGCCACCCTCCGCGACGGCGGCTGGGTCGACAGGCTCCCCTGGGTCCTGCTGGGCCTCCGGACGGCGCCCAAGGAGGACCTGCGCGCATCCGCGGCGGAGTTGGTCTTCGGGCAACCGCTGCGGGTGCCGGGCGAGTTCCTCCCCGACTCCACGGCACCATGGTCCGCGGCACAGCAGCGCTCCGCTCTGCAAGAGACCGCCCAGAGGTTCGCCCCGGTGCCAACGGCATGCCACGGGCACCCACCGACGCACGTCGCCCCGGAGCTTCGCACGGCGGAGTACGTCTTCGTCCGCCACGATGCCCATCGGACACCACTGCGGCCCCCGTACGACGGGCCTTTCCGCGTGCTGGAGACCGGGGCGAAGCACTTCACCCTGGACATCGGCGGTACTCCTGACCGCGTTTCGGTAGACCGCCTCAAGCCGGCCCACCTCGATGTGGACCATCCACCGCCAGTGGCCCGACCCCCACGTCGGGGCCGCCCTCCTGCGGGCGGACCCCCGGCACCGCCCAGCCCCGCCGCCACGCCGCCCCCCGATCCTGCACCCATCCCAGGAGCAGCCAGGGGCATCCCACCTGGCATCCCTGCACCCCGGACGCCGCCGATCGCCAGGGGGCGCTTCGGCCGGGTCATTCGTCTGCCCCGCAAACTGGCCCTCCAGGTGCGCGGGAATTCTGGGGGGGCGCGTGTGGCGGACACAAAAGCCCACTGGCGTGGTGACATCATTCCACGCACCAAGTGGGCGGTGGCCACGCCCGAGGGGTAGGCGTGGCCTCATGATATACCCCGGGCGACCAGCCCGGAGGAGTACAGTGTTACAGTGTAGTCTTACAATAAAGACGTTTATATGTTACCGCTTGTCCGCTTCCTCCTTGCTCACAAGCAGCGCGCGTAACGCCGCGCTTCAATTTACCTTTTCTTCTTTACTCCACTGTCCGAGTTTTTCCTTTTCTAAATTTTGCAACCCCTTCTCCATTCCCTGGACCAAGCAATATCTATATCTATATTTCCTCTTGGAAGGCAAATCCAACTGAAGGCAATCTCAGTTCCTTCCACCAAGCTTGGAACAAGTGTTTGTCTACCCTCAGGAGTGCCAGGAAGCACTATCTCTCCACACTCAAGATTGAAATCTCAAACCTGTCTCCATCCTCCAAATCCTGGTGGCGTCTTGTCAAATCCGTTTCTGGTGTTTGTTCCCCCTCCATCCCCTCCCTTACCTCAAATGGCGACACATTTGACACCGCACGTGACAAAGCCGAATGCCTCAACTCTGTGTTTGCGTCAAAATTTTGTGTCCCAAACCCATCTCTCTCTGTTCCCACCTTTCCCAGTCGAACCCAACTGCTCCTGGACTCTGTGTCCTTCTCTCCTGACAAGGTGGAGAAGTTTTTGTCAAACCTCGACGCTGATTCTGCAACTGGACCAGACGGCATCAGCCCACGGGTCCGAAAATCCTCCTCTGCCGCTCTATATCAACCTTTCTCTGTTCTTTTCACCCTCTCTTTTGCTCAAGGTCATCTGCCAGCATCTTGGAAATCAGCAAACATTACCGCTTTACACAAAAAATGTGCAAAAACAGATCCTTGCAACTGCAGACCAATCAGCCTGCTTATCAGCAAATTATCAGCAAAATCATGGAATCCATCATTGCTTCGGATATCAAATCCTTCCTCTTCTCCAATGGCTTGATCTCTGATCATCAATTTGGATTCAGACCAGGCCATTCTACTCTGGACATGCTGCTTCTGCTGCCTCAACGATGGATGGAGGTCCTCAATGCCAAACAGGAAATCAGAGCCGTCTCCCTTGACATATCACGTGCCTTCGACACGGTCTGGCACCCAGCTCTGCTCACCAAACTCTCCTCCTGTGGTATCCATGGAAATCTCCACTCATGGCTTGCGGACTTCCTCTCTGGTCGTAGGCAATGGGTGGCCCTGAATGGATTTCTCTCATCTCCTCCTCCTGTTCTGGCTGGAGTTCCCCAAGGCAGTGTTCTGGGCCCTGTGCTATTTCTGGTCTTCATGATGATCTCTCTGACTCTCCGGAAAATCCTCTCTATCTCTTTGCTGATGACTCCACTCTCTGCCGCTCCATTCCTCATCCCTCAGATCGGCAGTCTGCAGCCTCCTCACTCTCTGCAGACCTGGATAAAATCACAGACTGGTCAAACAAGTGGAACATGTCTTTCAATCCTGACAAATCCCACACTCTTACTATGTCTCTCTGAAAAGACCAACTGGAAAACCCTCCCATCTACTTTCTCAACAATCCTCTCCAAGAAGTTCTGTCGCTCAAGCTTTTGGGTCTCACTATCTGCCATGATCTTTCCTGGGATAACCACATTTCCAAGCTGGCCTCCAAAGCCAGTCGCCGACTGGGCATCCTCCTGTCGTGCAAAGTCCTTCCTTGGCACACCTGAGCTCCTCACCACATACAAGGCTTTCATCCGCAGCTCAATGGAAGAAAGCTCTCCCCTCTGGGCCAGTGCTCCTGCCTCACACCGAGCTCGGCTTCACGCTGTTGAAACCAAAGCTTTTTTTTGTTTTTTGTATCCTGAATCGAGGCTCGTGAAAGAGCTGACATTTACTTCACAAACAAATCAACCAGACAAATAAAATATATAAAAAGAGGGAGCGGAAGACAAGAGAAGGGGAAGCACACAAACACTTGAGAGCACACAACATTTAAGAGCAGGGACATGTGTGGGAGGGAGAGGGCTTGGGGGGAGGAGGCGTGGGAACGGGGGGGAGGGGGATCATTTCAGAATCATTGGAATCTCCTGCGATGAAGCTAACTCCGAGGGCCTTTCACTCACTCACCGCAGGCTGGTTGGTGGTTTTTCTGTCTTCTACCGACTCCTCTCCAGCCTTGCTCCCCCAGCTCTCTCTGTGCTCTGTCCCCCTAATATTCCTACAGGTCGCACAAGATCTGCCAGCAACCCTCTTATGGTGAAACTGCCAAAATCTAGGCTCTCTGCTCACCTTCACTCTTTCATTCCCCTTTTTTCCCGCCTCTGGAATAAACTCCCCCACTCCCTTCAATCCCACTCCTCCCTCCTCGTCTTTAAAACAGCTGTTCACCACCATCTCTTATCTTCCCCCATCCAAAACCTTGATCTTTTCTACCCCTGTTAATTCACCCCAGATACACTTTTTTTGAAATTCCAACTTCTTTCCTGGAAGTCCTTGCAGTGTTGATGTGTTTTATACCTATCCCACCTCCCCCCAAGCCCTCCCCCTCCCACATTTCTCTCGATGTCCTTGCTCTCAAATGTTGTGTTTGTGTCCTTCCCCCTCTCTCCCCATCTTGTGTTCCGCTCCTCTTATTTTGTGTTTTATGTGTCGGTTGCCTTTTTGTGTGATTAATGTCAGCTCTTTCACGAGCCACGATCTTGTATACAAAAAAAAGAAGATCATTAAATTCCAAAATAATTTAGCTGGTGTCAATGATAGAATGGATCTTGAAGACGGACCCTTTCCTCACCCTATAAAATGACAGGAAATAGAGATCCCCACAGGGCTCGTGCAAATACAGGAAATAGAACAAATATAAATTGAATCTGTTGATTTTTAATGCGGAACTTTTGAAATGACATATTCCGCCACAGAATACCTGGCATGCATGCGCAGAAACCTCAATAAATGGCGGCATTCACAGCATCATAAAGTATATAGTGTGTCGGAGATAAGGATTGTTAATTAAAATGGTTCACCAAGCTTCTAAAATAAGCTGAAAATACTTGGAAAAGTACCACAGAGGAAGTGCTGTGCCTTTGTACAACGAAAGACTTGGAAAACTTTCTCAGCTCGCCAAACGGGGAGCTGCCCTTCATGAAAACTCCCGATGATGTAGACTGGGGCAAGGCCCAAGTGTAAATCCCCGAAGGATTGCTACCATTGAATGGACTGTGTATCTGGATTGATTGTTTATGAACACCAATGGGAAGGACATATCTAGGGTTTATGAATGTTTAAGGTAAGTTGAAAATAACGACATTTACTATGCATTATGTTGGAAAAGAGGGTGGGATGGGGGGCAGGTGGGATATACGGCCTACGGGAGCTGCGATGGCTGTCGTAAATACATTGTTTGTTTGGTTACGTAGCCACAAGAGAAATTAAACAACATTTTTGCATCAATGGCTAAAAGTTGAAGTGTCCGTCTATGTGTGTATATGTTTTTTTCCGGCTTTCGTAGATCACGTCATTTTACCACGCCCCTCTCGTTCGCCAGACCTTTCGCAAACTGCAAGCGGGATGCTTCGCAGCCTTTCTCGCATATGCAGGAAGTGATATGTTGGAACAAGGAACTTTAGTGAACAAAGCAACTTCATTTATCAACATTATACACCTCCTAACCAGGCACTGCTTAGTTTTGTCTCCACACCAGTCACCACTACTGTGGCATTCGAGCGGCGACACCGGCGGGTCTTCTCTGTGCTGCTGCCGGCAGTTGAGGCTGGCCAGCCCGGCGACGCTTTAGGGCTGCCTGGTCCACGTACTTACCGAGCTGATCGTTGAAGGCCTTCTTCATGTTCGGCACTGCGTTGAGCGCAGAGAGTGTCCTGAAGGGTTCACCTGCATATGTGGACTCACTTGCTTCGCGCATATCTGGTTACCTTGAGAACGAGTTTCCAAGAACAACGTGAAGAACAAGCTTGCTGTGATCTTCCTTCCCGATATCCATGTTTTCACTGTGGGTCATCTTCACAATGTAGTCAAGGAAGCTACTTGAACTTTCCTTCCCATGAGCAAGCTCTGCTTATCCTTGATATAGAGCGCTTTTAGCTGCATGTGTTTTGTTTGTTCTTGTCATTTGTTGTATATTTTTGTGATATTTTTCATGTTGTTTTATTTTAATTTTATATTTCTTTCTTTTATTATACTTTATTTCCTTTTTCTACATCAAATGTTGTCATTTTATTTATCAGTTTTCAAATTTTCATAACAATCGGCAACGGATTTTCATTAAATTTTCATAACAATCGGCAAACAAACTTTTAAACATTGGACGAACTTTTTAACATTGGACGCTATTTTGTTGAACAAACCAAATTCCGTGTTGACTTGAACATTTCGAAAAGGTTGTGACTCACTCGGAACATGCGCAAGCAAAACACAAAGAGGATCTCAGGGTGGTATTCATGAACAAAAGCAAATTAAGGTTCAGCTCAGTAATCAAAGAATGAAAAATCACTCATCGAGCGACGCTTGCCAAAAGATAATAAAGCAGAATGGCACTCTGTAGAGCATCCTTTTGACCTCAAAAATAATTGGTGGTTGAATTCAGTGACCTGATATGCAAATCGTCTTCAAATTTTAAGTTAATCAAATTAAAATTGACAATTTTAGAAATCTGAAAAAAGTGCTTGACCTTTGGACTATGTTGACCTTTTGACCTCAATAAATAGGATTCTGTGAGACCACCAAATCTACCATTTGGTGAAGTTTCGTGAAGATTGGTTTGAAGAAGATTGATTCCTTTCATTGATCTTCATTCAACCAATCTGTATAATGTAAATCAGATCATCATGTCTCAAGCTTCACAAAGGGTTATGTTGTCATAGGTAGGAGAGCTCCTTGATGGCTGGCGTGTACAAATAAAGAGTTTTCAGAAGGAATTGCTGTTTGTTTTTATAATGATGATGGAAGTTTCTATCATGCAAAATTGCTTTGGTATCATTTAACAGCTTCAAAATAATTTTGAAAATGAAAATACCATCACATGTCATGGCCTTAAACAGTGGACATAGCCTACCTTCCGGCAGCTCCTCCCGCAGTGCTACGCGACACAAAGGGCCACTGTCGAGCGTCCAGCTTGTCCTCGATCGCATCCTGAATGACGAAATTAACAATAACAGGAACAACTCGAGAGTTCATGGAATCCATTACACCAATGCTGTCTTGAGAAACAAGGACATGGGTGGTGCCGACGAGTGGCAAATTGAATTGGTCGTTATGATGTAAAATGCCATAATATTTTGTCAAAGTACAACTCAACGAAAGGGGTTTTGAAAGTGGAACAAGGTGATTTGTGTTCTACATCGTTCGGCTTTATAGAATTTTAAATAAAATAAAGATTTTAAAGGTTGTAAAAAAAAAATTCCGGAATTGTACCGCTGTTGATGCAGTGTCTTTTACATCACCTTAGTTAACACATTTCATTCGGTTTCTGTGCCTGTTGTTTGTGTCCTTTATGACGTCCTTAAAAACAGGAAGGTTCCTGTTTGGAATGATTTTCAATTTTTTTTGACTGCCAGACAGGTAGACAGAGTAATAAACCTGACTCCTCTCTGCGCATGCGCAATCGGGATTAATTGAAGCCAAAGACCTGCTAGACTGCAGGTTTGTTTTCCGATTCATGTTCCGATTAGTGTTCAAAACATAACATTCAATTGAAATAAAGTTGTTCCTGAATCATAAACTGCCGTTTGAAGATAGAAGGACAGACAGACAGACAGAAGTGAACCAATTGATTAACCCTGGTTTTCGCTTCACTTGCGCGGGGTGACAATATTGATACAACGAAAAAGAAAATAAATTATTATATATTCCCTGATTACTTCTTAATTTATTTGATTCTTTTCCAGCAGAGACAGCAGGGAGTAAAATAACAATAAAAGAGAAGCAATATATAGTGCAGACTATTGTAATGACCAGTGGTGGTCATTTCAAATGCAGGGTAAGAGGGAGTGGATGACTTGCTTGCATGACATCCTTGAGCAGAGGAACCCAGCGTGACAGCTGATACGTCTTTTCACCTGGCCACTCTCGGCGTTCTGGTCCACGCCGGCGCCTGGTCGTAGACTAGAAAGCAGAAAGCAGTATTACAAGGTTTGAACCACCTTTAGAGGCCATTTTTTTCTGCAGAGCTTCCCTGCAGGGCAGGGGTTGGCCTTTTTTGCCTTTTTTGGGCACCGTGGTCCCATTTTTAAAGCAATGTTTTATGGCAGGATGCTCTTCCTGCCGCCAACCCTGTTCGTCGCCTCTTGCAACACACAGGGAATTGTCAGTGAACTGGGACTCAATTTGCCGACCCCAGAAGGATGACAGGCTGAGTCAACCCCCCTGGCGTTAATTCAGCGATCGACCCGGATTTGAACCTCCGATGCTAGGATCCCAAGCCGGCACCCTAACCGCTAAGCCAACACCAGGCTCAATATTACAAGGTGTGATGTCGTAAACAGAATTTGCTTTTCCAAACCCTTGCTTTCAAAAAAACACGATTGAGGGTCCATCTATCTTTTACTTGTGCAACTAGTAGGGCATTCGGTCGAGGGCATACCTCTGCCCAGATGAACAGTTTACATTTTGTATCCCACTTTTGGTGTGAGTCATCGTTTTTTGACGAATCTCTTCCCTTCGTTGGCGTGCTCACTCAGCATTGTGCGACATCTGTATAGTCCAATGCGGGACCCACAGCGTCTACCACAAACATCACAGGTATAGCCTGGGCCTTGCAGAGATGGACATTGGCAGATTTTCCTTTCTTGCCTCCACCGTCTCGCGGTAGCAAGTGTCCCAGGTCTTTGCGGCAAATGTTATGGCAAGCTAACCTGTTTGTGGCCTGATGTTCACAGGTGGCAGCTGGAATGGCCCAAGACTTGAGTATAGTTGTCCAAATTTACCAAATTTACCAAAAATTAACCAAACTTACCAAATTTAAGTTGTCCATAGAAAAACGCTCCTGGGATTATATGGTCCTCCATGCGTGTGAGGTGTCCTGAACAACGAAGCTGGGCTTGCATCAGGAAATACTCAATTCCTTGGATGCGACAGTTGTCTAGGATTGTGGTGTTTGGTATTCTGTCTCGCCGGGTGATGCCAGAATCTTGCGAAGGCATCGCATATGGAATTGATCAAGGTGTTTCATATGGTGAAACTGATAGGCCGTATCTGGATCCGGACCTGAACAAAAATCTAATCGGCTTGTTCTTGTCACCGAACCAACTCATCCAACTTGTTTTGTCACGACTCGTCCACAACATTTTGAGATACCCTGCTCACAGACAAACAAATAGACAGGGTTGAAAACCCAACCTCCGTCCATCTTTGATGGCTGGCAGAGGTAAAGATGGTGGGAGTTTTCACACCTTCTCATACTTTCCTTTCCGTGTCCTATCACTCCTCCCTCTCTTTCCGTCAATTTTAATTTTCGCTGTTTAGTGCCCCTCGACCTCACTTAGGCATGTACAGTCACGTGAAAAAGTAAGTACACCCCATGTAAAGTTTTGACTTTCAACATATTTCAACATACAGCTATTTGATCTTCATTTCAACAATATTGATAGATAAAGGTGATATAATATAACAAATATCATGAAACATTTACATTTTGTAGTCCATTGTATAATTTAAATAAACATAAATGCAAATTTCGCATGTGGAAAAAGTAAGTACACCCTTGGCTCTCATAGGTGGTATTGCCCCCTTTGGCAGAAACAACCTCAAGTAGGCGTTTCTTATAACTGTCGACCAGTCTCTGACATCGACTGGGAGAAATTGTTGCCCACTCCTCCATGCAGAATTCTTTCAGCTGTGCGATGTTTGAGGGGTTTATTGCATGCATAGCTCGTTTCAAATCCCCCCACAACATCTCGATGGGATTTAGATCCGGGCTTTGACTTGGCCATTTCAGAACCCTCCATTTCTTTCTTTTCAGCCATTCCTTGGTGGATTTACGAGTATGTTTCGGGACATTGTCATGTTGCAAGGTCCACCTTCGGTTGAGCTTCAACTTTCTGACAGATGGCCTCACATTATCCTCAAGCACCCTCTGGTACAATGAAGAATTCATAGTGGATTATATGATGGTGAGCTGCCCAGGCCCTGATGCAGCAAAGCTGCCCCAAACCGTAATATTTCCACCACCATGCTTTACCGTTGGTGTTGGAACCCATCTGTGGATCGGTCCCATCGGCCGATGGGTCTGCGCCATCTGCGGATGTGTTGTTCACCTTGAAGGAATGTGTATGCATCATAATTCATCTCTGTTAAATTCTGTTTAACGTATTGTATCCGTATTCCGTAAATTGTATCCGTAATTGTATCCGTAATTGTATCCGTATTGTATCCGTAAATTCTGTTTAACGTATTGTATTGTTTGTGTTAAAAATCATCTCTGTTAAATTCCTACCACATGTAATTCCAATGACTGTGTACCTGATTGAAGAGCACCATTCTGTCAACACATTCCTTCAAGGTGAACAACACATCCGCAGATGGCGCAGACCCATCGGCCGATGGGACCGATCCACAGATGGGTTCCAACATTGGTATCAGGTTCTTGTGGTCAAAAGCTGTCTTTGGTTTTCGCCAACATGTCTTCTGGTACTGTGGCCAAATAGCTTAACCGTTGACTCATCTGTCCAGACCACATTGTTCCAGAAGTGCTCGTCTTTGCCTAGGTGTTCATTGGCAAACTTTAGTCTTGCCCTGATGTTCTTTCCGGACAGCAAAGGTTTCCTCCTGGCACACCACCCATGTATATCAAATTTGTGCAGCATCTGTCTCATGGTAGACTCGTGCACTTTGACATCAACAGTGGCAAGAGCTAGCTGTAGGTCCCGTGATGACATTCTGGGGTTGTTAGAGACTTCTTTCAGCATATTGCGGTCTGCTCTCGGGCTGAACTTGCTGGGGCGGCCTTGCCTGAACAAGTTGGCAATTGTTTGGAATCTTCTCCACTTGTAGATGATGTTCCGGACAGTCGAATGATTGATTTCAAATTGTTTGGAGATCTTTTTAAATCCCTCCCCAGACTCGTAGGCATCCACAGTCATGTGAAAAAGTCAGTACACCCCATGTAAAGTTTTTACTTTTTCAACATATTTCAACATACAGCTCTTTGATCTTCATTTCAACGATATTGATAGATAAAGGTGATATTATATAACAAATATCATGAAACATTTACATTTTGTAGTCCATTGTATAATTTAAATAAACATGAATGCAAATTTCGCATGTGGAAAAAGTAAGTACACCCCGTCATTTATCACTACTTCAAATACCTAAAATTAGAATCAGGTGCACCAGCTCAGGTGCAAATGATTAGAACATCGTCAGAGAGGATCTTGGAGGAACCTGTCTTATTTAAACCTCAGACATTTAGTTTGGTTTCCTCTTTGTTGTTGAAGTGTGTGGCATCACCATGCCTAGATCAAAAGAGCTCTCTGAGGCCTTCAGAAAGAAGGTTATAGATGCCTCCGAGTCTGGGAAGGGATTTAAAAAGATCTCCAAACAATTTGAAATCAATCATTCGACTGTCCGGAAGATCATCTAAAAGCAGTGGAGCAGATTCCAAACAACTGCCAACTTGTTCAGGCCAGGCCGCCCCAGCAAGTTCAGCCCGAGAGCAGACCACAATATGCTGAAAGAAGTCTCTAAGAACCCCAGAATGTCATCACGGGACCTACAGGTAGCTCTTGCCACTGTTGATGTCAAAGTGCACGAGTCTACCATTAGAAAGAGGCTGCACAAATTTGATCTACATGGGAGGTGTGCCAGGAGGAAACTTTTGCTGTCCAGAAAGAACATCAGGGCAAGACTAAAGTTTGCCAATGAACACCGAGGCAAAGACCAGCACTTCTGGAACAATGTGCTCTGGACAGATGAGTCAAAGGTAGAGCTATTTGGCGACAGTACCAGAAGACATGTTTGGCGAAAACCAAAGACAGCATTTGACCACAAGAACCTGATACCAACTGTAAAGCATGGTGGTGGAAATATTATGGTTTTGGGGCAGCTTTGCTGCATCAGGGCCTGGGCAGCTCACCATCATAGAATCCACTATGAATTCTTCATTGTACCAGAGGGTGCTTGAGGATAATGCGAGGCCATCTGTCGGAAAGTTGAAGCTCAACCGAAGGTGGACCTTGCAACATGACAATGACCCTAAACATACCAGTAAATCCACCAAGAAATGGCTGAGAAGAAAGAAATGGAGGGTTCTGGAATGGCCAAGTCAAAGCCTGGATCTAAATCCCATCGAGATGTTGTGGGGGGATTTGAAACGAGCTGTGCATGCAAGAAACCCCTCAAACATCGCACAGCTGAAAGAATTCTGCATGGAGGAGTGGGCAAAAATTTATCCCAGTCGGTGTCAGAGACTGGTAGAGTTATAAGAAACGCCTACTTGAGGTTGTTTCTGCCAAAGGGGGCAATACCACCTATTAGAGCCAAGGGTGTACTTACTTTTTCCACATGCGAAATTTGCATTTATGTTTATTTAAATTATACAATGGGCTACAAAATGTAAATGTTTCATGATATTTGTTATATTATATCACCTTTATCTGTCAGTATTGTTGAAATGATGATCAAATAGCTGTATGTTGAAATATGTTGAAAAAGTCAAAACTTTACATGGGGTGTACTTACTTTTTCACGTGACTGTATGTACTAAGTAGACAGACTTTTTTTTACAACTGGAATGAATGGAGAATTTTTTTTCCCTTGATTTTCAGTTGCTCTATCAATGGAAGCCATTATGGATAAAAGACTCAAGGAAAGGAAGGTGGGATAGAACGGTAATAATCTCAAGCATAGTGAACATTTGATACCTACATTGCTGATGATGGGCACGCCAAGGTGGGCCATGTTGGTGATTATCTCAGCATCTTCCGGGGGAATTTTGGCGTGCTCAATCAACCGCTGAAGGTTCTCCTCCGTCACACCTGGTGGGACAAACGTTGCTTAACACTTACACCAGACAGCAACTTGTTAACGACGTAAACTGAACAGAAATTGAAGCTGTCGTTGTGCCCGGAGAGACTCACCATTTTTGTTCAGTATGTACAGCAGGATGACACGGATCTTGTCATGGACGGAGACCGTTCCATCAAGCAGGACGGGTACGATGAGCCGCATCGGGTCCTTAAGTTTCTCACCATCTGCGTCCGTGCCCGTTGCCAGGTCCTTTTTCATGGTAACATGATACAGCTCAGTTCAACAAGTGCCAAATAGTCATGTAATCACTCAATTTCATGAATACAAAAGTGACATCAAACATATACCCTTTGGCAATGATCATCTTATTGCTGGGAAATATTCGAATTGGTCAGTAATATCAAACATATCTGTCAAACTTATCAAATATATTTACTAATTTCGAGATCATTTGAGGAAATCAACCAGGATAGAAATGTGGAGTTTATTGAATTTTTTTAACACTTACATTATTATCCTCGCCAGAGGAGAGGGTATTGCATTTGAGCCCGTTTGTTACTTGGCAAATTTATTTTTTGACAAGTTCACTACATGGCCAAAAGTATGCGGACACCCCTTCTAATTAGTGAATTCGGCTGTTTCAGCCACACCCATTGCTGACAGGTATATCTAATCAAGCACACAGCCATGCAATCTCCATAGACAAACATTGGCAGTAGAATGGGCCATACTGAAGAGCTCAGTGACTTTAAATGTGGCACCGTCATAGGATGCCACCTTTCCAACAAGTCAGTTCGTCAAATTTCTGCCCTGCGAGAGCTGCCCCGGTCAACTGTAAGAGCTGTTATTGTGAAGTGGAAACGTCTAGGAGCAACAACAGCTCAGCCACGAAGTGGTAGGCCATACAAGCTCGCAGAACTGGACCATCGAGTGTCGAAATGCGTAAAAATCGTCTGTCCCCAGTTGCAACACTCACGGCGGAGTTCCAAACTGCCACTGGAAGCAATGAGAACTGCGGTCAACTGTAAGTGGTCAACTGTAAGCCTTAAAAAAAACCCCACTGAAAACACGTCCTGGTGAAGGTCTGCAATCTCTGATTGCTCTTTCTCGTTTGCTAATTACTATCCCCACCCGGGTCATACTATCCTCTGCAGCTAAAGTATCAAACAAACCCGGCTACGCCATTGTTAGACGAGCAGTCTTGTTTTTTTGAAGAAGCAGAATGTGATGTGTGATGAGACCTGGGTCAATCATTTCACATCAGAGTCAAGTTGAGCCAACATGCAATGGAGACATTGTTGGTTGCCACCACCAAAAAATTCGAGCTTCAGCCAATAGGAGGAAAGATTTGGGCAAAAGTGTTTTGGGACCTTCATGATCTCATTCACCTGGACACCCAGTTTAACGTACATCCAAAGGACAGCACACGCATATTGATGATTCAATCTACCTGTGAAACACCAGTATCATAATTCATAATTATTAGCTGGGTTGGGATTGAAACCCCAGTTGGACAGCTTGAAGGCCAGGGTGCATACCTCCAGGACCTGGGCAATCCTGTCAGCCCATTAATGTTTTTTGAATGAAGAAGACATCAAAGCACGAGTCCTGAAATATCTGCGTGCCCGTCCCATTTTTTACACAGATGGTGTCAGTGTGCTACAGTATCATTGGGACAGGTGTGACGTGCAAGAGGGAAATACCGCGAGAAATGTCGGATGTTTCATCAACCCTATGATACCTTTTCATTTTCGCAAAAAAAATAATCCATATAATTACATACAACATGCGACATAGCGATTGTGAACACGATTATCGATCACGATTCGCGATCATCACGATCTTAGGGTATCGATCACGATTTGAAACACGATGGAATAATATTTACCGATATGAACAGTGATGTGGCTTTTATTGAAATTCTAAAGATACTGTTTAGACTTTGATGATTTGCGAGTAATATGATTCAACGGATGTTTATATGAATCGTTTAAAATAAAGAAACCTTCAATTTCTGATATTTTGCCTTTTCATTTGGGCCTCCCAATTGAACCCCGCCCATGGGGCGGGTACCGTTGCTAGTTATTAATAATAACATCAATTAAATGATCAGGTGTCTGTCATGGAATGTCGGTAACTTGAGTATCCCAACTTATGACCTGAACGTTTTTAATTCTCTACTCGTTGGTGTAAAATATTTGAAAAATAGAAAACTCGTGGTGTTCAAACTTTGGACCACGTGGTTTTCACCGAAAGAGAGTAATCGGATCAATAAATAAATAAATGAATATACAGGTTATTAATATAAAAAATGCATAGGGGGCGTGGCCACATTCCAATGTGACGTCACTTTGTTTGCTATTTGTCACAATGAGAATTCCTGCAATAGAGAACTCTTAAGACAAAGCTCTGTGGTTAAAGCTTCATTCGTGGATTGGTGTGGACGAGAGATGTGGTTCATTTCCATCGTGGTGTTCATGCTGGTTCGTTGTGCGACGTCCCGACCACCACAGCAGGTAAGCCGTAAGCGGGGATTGTAAGAGACAACAGGTACACAACGTACGTGCTCGGACAAGGTACACAACGGACGCACTCGTTTTGGGTCGATGGGAAAGCGAACAGGTGGTGTGTTCCGTGTTAAATTTCTAATGTTTTCGATTGGAGAGGGAATTGGATTCGACGAAAAAACTGTGCAAAGGCCTGAGTGATCTGCCGCGGCATCATCTTGTCTTGGATTAGATAACATGCAAATATGGTCGAGTGCTCTGATCGAGGGATTTCCGGTGCCGGGTCAACTCTTACCTGGGTGTTTCTTGCCTTTCACCCCTTTGTCATGTATGAAGCTGCAAATATTCACCGTTGTATCCCTACACCATGACCGCATGGTATCCCTCCGCCCCAGCTCGGATGGCGCTGCAGTTAATCGGGCCTGTATCGGCAGAGTCAATAAACGCATACCTGCGAACGTTTTTGAAAGAAAAGCGGTAGGCTGCCGTGCGACGCTAGTCCCTAGGGGGGTCCGGGGGCATGCCCCCCCGGGAAATTTTCAAAAAAATGAAGCAAAATGGTGCAATCTCCTGCATTTTGAGACCACAGTTTGCTGAAATATATCAACATATTTTTAGAGTGAAAAAGAGAAAACTTGGGTGAAAATGAGTGTCGGGTGAAAATATTTGCACTTGTTCAAACCTGTCGAACCAGACGATTCGTTTGTAGCATTCCGAATGGGTGTGAGCAGAAATTTATGAGGATCGAGTTACGTGGAAGTGCATTGGATCTTATGAGAGATTTTTTCATTCCCACATCATGAAAACGAAATTTGTGTGTAAGTGACCTGCCTCTGGTCAACCAAAGATATTTTCGATTCTGATTTAACATTTCATTACATATTTCCTCAGCCCCAATAAATGGAGGGTTGAGAAGAAGAAGAAGAAGAAGAGGTAGAGGTTGGGTAGCAGAGGAAGAAGAAGACATATTGCATTGAATCAGCCCTGGCAACGCCGGGTATTTCAGCTTGTAACACATAATACAGAAATTAATTGTAAACGAAGAGTGCGAAACAATTGGTTAAGAAACGAACTCGAAATTAAATACCATTTTGGTATCCAATTCGAACTGACAAGAAACCGTTTTTTTATCGTGACGTCACAAAACGGTGGAATCACGATTGTCGTGTCGCATTGTCGCATTGTTGTCACACAGTTGAAGTTTTTTCGACATGATGCGGCAGCAAGTCTTCATTCTCGCTTTGCTCTCGTCTTTATTTTTGATATACTACCTCGGCTATCTGACAAAACTTCCACAGGTGAGTTTTAAACGAGTAGGAACATTCAGATGTTCAAAATCAGAACATTCAGAACATTCAAATGGACAAAATGTCGGGGAGAGCGTTATTTTAAACTCAATGCTCTGACTTCATCCGTGCCTACTCCACCAATCAATAGTCCCATCTTAGCAGTCCTTGCGCCAATCAATCCCGGAGCAATCACTGCTCTTCGGGGCGTCGCCTCCCGGACCTCCTGTGCCTGTGTGCTCACCAGGTCGGTGGTATCAGCGGTAGTTTTTAATGTCCTGCTTCCAGTTCGTTTTTATTTCGTGTTATAAATGCGCGATTGCCTGGCTATCTGTGTGTGTTGCTGGTGTCATAAGAAACAGAGGAAAAATAACAGAGGGATTAATTACATACAAGGGATTACTTACCCATAATCCTTAACCAATTAACATAACCCCACCCCTCGTGATGGGAACGAAGATACGCTCTTGTACAACATGCGGTCTACTCGATCCCTACTTATGATACATGGGGCTTCTTCTTCTTCATGACAATCAGAGCACACTACCTATGCAAATCTACCTGGGCAAAGGTATTGCCTACCGTCCCCCCTCCCCCCACAAACGTAACATTATTTTCAAAATAAAAACTTTTCAAGAATTTTCCCAAAACAAATTTTTTTAACACAATGTTGGGCTTCTGCCAATTTAGATGACCTTTTGACCTCTGTAGACATAAATTTAATTTATTGCTAAGCTATTATGTTTCTACTTTGTGCTTATACAACTTATTTCACACGAAGATTGTTAATAAAGGAGTATAAGTTGTGGGTGGAATGGTGCTGTAGCGGTTACCGCTGGATGCACACAATCGCCTTGCACCGGCCAGAACACGGCCAGACGCGCCTCTCCCGGGCATGCCCGGACTCACTGTTCCCGGGCACGCCCGAACCTCCCGGGCACGCCCGGTCTCGTCTTTCCCGGGCTCGCCCGAACCTCCCGGGCACGCCCGGTCTCGCCTTTCCAGGGCTCGCCCAGAGCGTCCGGGCATGCCCGCTATCGCCTTTCCAGGGCTCGCCCAGAGCGTCCGGGCATGCCCGCTATCGCCTTTCCAGGGCTCGCCCGAACCTCCCGGGCATGCCCGCTCTCGCCTTTCCAGGACTCGCCCGAACCTCCCGGGCATGCCCGCTCTCGCCTTTCCAGGGCTCGCCCAGAGCGTCCGGGCATGCCCGCTATCGCCTTTCCAGGGCTCGCCCAGAGCGTCCGGGCATGCCCGCTATCGCCTTTCCAGGGCACGCCCAGAGCGTCCGGGCATGCCCGCTATCGCCTTTCCAGGGCACGCCCAGAGCGTCCGGGCATGCCCGCTATCGCCTTTCCAGGGCACGCCCAGAGCGTCCGGGCATGCCCGCTATCGCCTTTCCAGGGCTCGCCCAGAGCGTCCGGGCATGCCCGCTATCGCCTTTCCAGGGCTCGCCCAGAGCGTCCGGGCATGCCCGCTATCGCCTTTCCAGGGCACGCCCAGAGCGTCCGGGCATGCCCGCTATCGCCTTTCCAGGGCACGCCCAGAGCGTCCGGGCATGCCCGCTATCGCCTTTCCAGGGCACGCCCAGAGCGTCCGGGCATGCCCGCTATCGCCTTTCCAGGGCTCGCCCAGAGCGTCCGGGCATGCCCGCTATCGCCTTTCCAGGGCTCGCCCAGAGCGCCCGGGCACGCCCAGCCTCGACTTGCCAGGCCGCAGCCAAACACGCCCGGGCAGGTCCAGACTCGCCTTTCCAAGGCTCGCCCTTGACACCCGGGCATGCCCGGTATAGCTTTTGCCGGGCAAACTTCCCGACATAAATGTGTATATATATTGCTGCCCGCTAAACGGGCTTGAGAGAATACCTGAGCTGTTTTGTTTCAATAAAGCAACTCGGACGAATTCCGTCTTTGGTCGCGTCAATTCTTTCCACTCGCGTTGGAGCGCAGTTCCTTCAGTGCCAAACTTCATTTCCCCTACTCCTGAAAAAGGAGACGTTTTAAGACTTGATCCCGGTATTTTTAAAATACCTGTATATATATATATATATAAGACATGTTTAATGATGATAGAGTATTGTGATGCAGTTTCTGATTCAGGAGACCTTAAATCACCAGAAACCATTTAAAAACATTTTATGTGCACAATTTCATGTACCGATCTAAAATATATGCATCTGGCAACTGGACTATGAAATATAGGTCCCAGAATGCTTTGCCTCCATTCCCTTTGGATTTCCTCTCATCAAAACACAGTTAAATAGTTTATTCAGGACCTGAACCCCATATTCACCGAGGCAGGTCCATACTTCACTCGTATCTCATCAGGTCCTACTGATTTGCTAATTTTCATCACTCTTAAATCGGCTGTCTTGTCTTGCAGTACTTTTTTGTACAAATCAAAGATTCCAGGAGCAGCGTTTAAAAAGGAGTAGGTCAGTGAGTGTTGGTA
Organism: Myxine glutinosa; assembly: GCF_964187855.1. Classification (NCBI taxonomy): domain Eukaryota; kingdom Metazoa; phylum Chordata; class Myxini; order Myxiniformes; family Myxinidae; genus Myxine; species Myxine glutinosa. The sequence continues at coordinate 33,969,182 of NC_136273.1, forward strand.
CACAGTTTAAATCCCATATCCAATCTTCCTTGTCTGACATTTAAATCGTTGCGATCCATCTTTGCCATGAGGATGTGATGAGCAATATAAAGAGATTTATCTTCAGTTGGAAACTTCAGGTTAACTTTCCCCACCAAGTGAAGTTGGAATTTGTCCCATCAAGGCAAAATCTTCTTCATGGTCGTGTCGATGGAGGAATCTTCATGGTGTACTTTTTCTGTAAATAGTAACACACATTGCACTCGTTTGTGTCGTGGAAATTGATACCGACAAACTACATATCAGGGCTGGCAGACCTAAGCAGTTTGTACACTCATCTCTGAGCTGTCTTACCTGTGTTCGAATCTCGAGCCACTGTGAATGCACTCTAAAACACTTCAAGAACATCTTGTTCTTACCTTGTCACGACCTTTTTGGTTTTGTAAAATAATTGTAAACATATTGTATCGTTTAATATACAATTAAACAACCATTTCTCCTTCCCCTGCCCTTGTCTAATTTCCATACATTTTCCAGAATCATGCTGTGGAGGAAGGAGGGATGTCCATGGTTCGTGATGTCGTGCTCGTCACGATCACCTTACTCTTGTTTATAGGAGTAATTATATTTGAACCATCACGTTGGTTCAAGAAGAAGAGTAACAGAAAAAAGCCCTGCAGTCACAGGTAAAGAACACAACTGACTTTTTATCAATATTTATGATGATTTAATCCAATGGGACAAGATAGCTCAGAAATTTGAAACGTGTTTACATAAAAATTTTTATGAATAATCAAAGGTTCAGATGGTCCAAGGAGAGCAGAGGGCCGATATGTCGCTCTACCGTACTTGGGTGGAACGTCTGAGATGGTCGAGCGATGTGCTGGTACTTCCCTCATGCCTGGCACCGAATTGGCGGCACTTTTCATCAATATTTATAGTGCCTTCATCAAAGGGGCCAAGATTGTTCAGAGATTTTAAAAAGGAGTTTACATTAAATGCTTTTGCGTAATCAAGTCTTGGAATTACACAGGTTGATCACAGTATAATGCAGGAAGATATGGGATTCAGCGGCAAAATGGAATGGTGAAAAATTTGTATTATTTAAGAGAAATCTTGGAGGGCAATGAAGGAACAGGACTTGGATAAAAGTATCTTGGAATAAATGTGAAGAGTTTGGAGGTATCCCGACAAACAAGTGCATTTAGCCTGTATAAGGGCAGCCGTAGTGTATGGAAGTGAAACTGGGGCCATGGGGATGGAAGGTGAAAGAAGAATAGAAGGAAGACACAGGATGTCGAGAAGGATTTTTGGTCTTTCATTGAACGATAAATGGCGGAGCGTAGATCTTGAAGAAATACGACAACATTTCAAGTATGGAGATTGAATTGAGAAAGAGAAGGTTTAGATCATTAAGTCATGCAGCCAGAAGGACAGATGATGAAACAATTAAGAAGATTGTAAGTTTGCAGAAAGAAAATGCAAATGGAGATATTCCATGAATCGACCAACTGCCTGAAATAGGTGGAATGTGGTTTAAGGAATCTGATGATGAAATATTTGCTTGTTTTATGTTTTGGGTTCATCGTTCCACACTTGTTTACGAACCTTGTTTAAGTTACATCTGCACGCTTGATATTCCGTATCCCATAGCATTTCAACACTCGTGGAACATGTTTGTTTCTGTTTTACAAAAGCATGCATTCAATACTTTACATGTTGTGAAATACTTCATTTTAGCTTGAACTGAGAATCTTTGTTTTTATCTTGCAGTTTACGATGTGGACGCAAACGAAAAGGGAAAGAAGAATTGAAGGACGACCCACCATTGGTAAACGGGATTCAGGAAAATGAACACCTTGAGATGCAGAAAACAGAGGAAAAGGAAGAAGAGGTTCTGGAGATGAAGGAAACAATTGATTTCACAAAAAAACAAGACTCTGTTAATAAAGAACAAGCTGAAGAACAAGAAGAAGAAGAAAAATTGCGGGAAGAGGAAGAAAATCTGCAGGAATTGAAGGAGAGGTTGGTCCAAAATGAAAGAAATCTGACACAAACAGAGCAGTTGGTTCAGGAAAAAGCAGAGGAGTTGAAGGAAAAGGCCGTGCGACTGAAATTAGGAAAAGTAGTATGGCTAATGGAGGAAGAAGAACAGAAGAAAGACGAGGAAGAACAGCAGAGAGAGAAAGAGGAAGCAGAGCAGAGGAAAATAAATGAACAGGAGCGGAAAAAACAAGAAGAGCTTCGGATAAGAAATGAGGAAGAATGCAGACATGCAAAACAGAAAAAGTATTTTCAGGAAGAAAAAGTCAAATTCGGGATCTGGGAAACACAGACAAACACAGAACTTAAGCAGAGAATGATTGCTGTGGAAAAAATCGTTAAAAACAGGATGAAAAAAGTGCGGCAATTGAAAGATGTGCAGAAACGTACGGAACAGAAGCTGAAGCAAGAAGAGGGCTTTGAAACGTTGATGATGAAAACAAAAGATGAAAACCTACGGGAAAAACAGCTTCATATCGACAAAAAATCTGAGGAGCTCAAAGATCGAGAGCGCAACCTGCAGACATTAGAGGAAGAGAATAGTCGAAGAGAGGGAAAGCAACAGGAAGAACGAGAGGGATGTGAAATGGTATGGAAAACGAAAGAGTTGATTTTATTGAAAAGAGAACAAGAGATGAGAGAAAGAAAACACAATGTGGAGATAAAGACGCAGGAGCTGTTGGTGAGGGAGACGAAAGTGAAAAAACTAGAAATGCTTGATTATCAACAAATCCAAGAAGTGCTTGAAACAACAGATGAAGGGTTACAGCAGCAACAGAAACATCAGGATGTTCATCAGGTGCCGCCCAAACCAAAGCTTAAAGGTGACGACCGGGTGATGCAGCAACATCAGGTGCCACCTGAACCAAAGCTTAAAGGTGACGACGGGGTGCACCGGCAACATCAGGATGTTCATCAGGTGCCACCTGAACCAAAGCTTAAACGTGACGACGGGGTGCAGCAGCAACATCAGGATGTTCATCAGGTGCCACCCGAACCAAAGCTTAAAGGTGACGACGGGGTGCAGCAGCAACATCAGGATGTTCATCAGGTGCCGCCCGAACCAAAGCTTAAAGGTGACGACGGGGTGCAGCAGCAACATCAGGATGTTCATCAGGTGCCACCCGAACCAAAGCTTAAAGGTGACGACGGGGTGCAGCAGCAACATCAGGATGTTCATCAGGTGCCACCCGAACCAAAGCTTAAAGGTGACGACGGGGTGCAGCAGCAACATCAGGATGTTCATCAGGTGCCACCCGAACCAAAGCTTAAAGGTGACGACGGGGTGCAGCGGCAACATGAGGATGTTCATCAGGTGCCGCCCGAACCAAAGCTTAAAGGTGACGACTGGGTGGTGCAACGAAAGAAACAGAAGCATGTTCATTCGTTGCGCAAACTGAATCCTCACGGTGGTGAAGGGGTGCAGCAGCAACAGCAGGATGTTCATCGGCGGCCGCCTGAACCGAAGCCTCTTCGCAGGGATGAACCAGCGGAGCTTGAAAACCGAAAAAAGAATCTCATGTTCCGAGGACTAAACGAAAGCAAAAATGACATGCAGCTTGTGGCAAAGTTGCTCAGCGTTATGAACTTGAACATCAAACCTGAATGTACTTTCCGCGTGGGATACCATGTTGGGAAAAGACCGGTGAAAGTTGTTTTCAGATCCGTCTCTGATCGGAATCTCGTTCTTTATAACAACAATAAGGTACGGAATTTCAATGATCCGTCTCAATGCTCCAAAAACATTTTTATCACTCCAGATTACACTTTTGTTGAAAGAGAAGAGCAGGCAAAGCTGCAGGATCATCTTCAGGAAATGAGGGAAATTGACCCAAACGGTCAATATACCATCAAAAGAGGCAAAGTAGTCAAGCAGGCCAAGGGCATCCATAGATGGTGACCCTCCCTCCTTATCTCCCACAATCCACTCGGTAGAACACATACCTCTGCCAGGCTGAACAGTTTATGGTTTTTATCCCACTGATAGGCCAAATCAGGATTCGGACCTGAACCACAATCAAATCATTTCGTCCGTGTCACATACCCAACCTCTCCACAAAATTTCGTCCAAATCCGTCCACAACTTTTTGAGACATCTTGTTCACAAACAATCAGACAAAAAACAGACAGAGGTGAAATCATAACCTCCATCCACCTTCGGTGGCAGAGGTAAAAAAATAAAAGAAAAAAGAAGAGGATAATGTACATATGAAGACAATGTACTCCGCCATATGAAGACCTCACAGTGAAGACCTGCTGTAAAGGAAGCCCAGCCGTCATGTCGGGCTGCAACAACAACAGTTCAGTTTTGTCCTCCAACGACAACAGAGGACCTGATGGAAGGGAATCCCAGGCGTGATGACTGGCAGCAACAACATGACCTACAACAGGTAAGCCCTCCTCAATACTATGGGGCAGGTGAGATGAACACACTGGGTGCAAACACAACCAACACAAAGATGAAGACATTAAATTTGAAATAAATTTGGCACTTCTTCTTTTACAGACATTACTGTTCGTGCTTCCTTTGATGAAGAAGACCATCCTTAATTGTGGAGTTAATTGTAATTCTAATTTCGCTGGGAAAGGTAATTTATTGGCATGGTCATCCCCATGCAGAATAAATAACAAGAACTTTAACTCCATACATTTCTTTTTGTACCCTTTCCTGAACAAGTTATCAGACTGATGAACATGTCAATGTGTTTAATCTTTCATTTTTCATAGAAGAGGAGCTCGTTGCCTCCTCCACACCCTCACCTGAAACCATCCTACCTGTTGGAACGTAAGTTGTCAAGATTCTTGCCTTACATTACAAATTATTCCAGACTTTGTCCAAACTGCATGTCCTTCACCTCCATTGTGTCTATCATTTTGTCTCTGCCTCAGAAATGTTGAACAAGTGAATATTTTGCTGCACTCTAATCCAGCCGATCACCGAACCAATCTTCAAATTTTTTTTTTTTTTTTTTTTTTTTTTTTTTTGTGTACAAGATCGAGGCTCGTGAAAGAGCGAACATTAATCACACAGAAAGACAAACAGACACACAAAACAAATAACATCGGGAGCGGTAGACAAGATGGGGAGAGAGGGGGAAGGACACAAACACAACATTTGAGAGCAGGGACCGAGAGACATGGAGACATCGAGAGAACTGTGGGAGGGAGAGGGCTTTGGGGGGAGGCATGGGAAGGGGTGGGGGGTGGGAGAGGTATAAAACATATGGACACTGCCAAGACTTCCAGGAAAGAAGTTGGAATTTCAAACAAGGTGGATCTGGGGTGAATTAGTGGGGGTAGAAAAGATCAAGGTTTTGGATGGGGGAAGATAAGAGATGGTGGTGAACAGCTGTTTTGAAGACCTGGAGGGAGGAGTGTGATTGAAGTGAGTGTGGGAGTTTGTTCCAGAGGCGGGAGAAAAGAGGAATGAAAGAGTGAAGGTGAGCAGAGAGCCGAGATTTCGGCAGTTTAACCATCAGAGGGTGGCTGGCAGATCTTGTGCGACCTGTAGGAATATTTGGGGGACAGAGCACAGAGAGAGCTGGGGGAGCAAGGCCGGAGAGGAGTCGGTAGAAGACAGAAAGACCACCTACCTGCCTGCGGTGAGTGAGTGAAAGGCCCTCAGAGATAGCTTCATCGCGGGAGATTCCAATGATTCTGAAAGCTTTGGATTCAACAGCGTGAAGCCGAGCCAGGTGTGAGGCAGGAGCACCAGCCCATAGGGGAGAACAGTATTCCATTGAGCTGCGGATGAAAGCCTTGTATGTGGTGAGGAGCTCCGGTGTGCCTAGGAAGGACTTCGCACGACGGAGGATGCCCAGTCGGCGACTGGCTTTGGAGGCCAGCTTGGAAATGTGGTTTTCCCAAGAAAGATCATGGCAGATGGTGAGACCCAAAAGCTTGAGCGACAGAACTTCTTGGAGAGGATTGTTGAGAAAGTAGATGGGAGGGTTGTCCAGTCGATCTTTTCGGAGAGACATAGTAAGAGTGTGAGATTTGTCAGGATTGAAAGACATGTTCCACATGTTTGACCGGTCTGTGATTTTGTCCAGGTCTTCAGAGAGTGAGGAGGCTGCAGACTGCCGATCTGAGGGAAGAGGCATGGAGCGGCAGAGAGTGGAGTCATCAGCAAAGAGATACAGAGGATTTTCCAGAGAGTCGGAGAGATCATTGATAAAGACCAGAAAAAGCACAGGGCCCAGCACACTGCCTTGGGGAACTCCAGCCTGAACGGGAAGGGGAGATGAGAGAAATCCATTCAGGGCCACACGTTGACTACGACCAGAGAGGAAGTCCGCAAGCCATGCATGGAGATTTCCATGGATACCATAGGAGGAGAGTTTGGTGAGCAGAGCTGGGTGCCAGACCGTATCGAAGGCACGTGATATGTCAAGGGAGACAGCTCTGATTTCCTGTTTGGCATTGAGGACCTCCATCCATTGTTGAGACAGCAGAAGCAGCATGTCCAGAGTAGAGTGACCTGGTCTGAAACCAAATTGATGATCAGAGATCAAGCCATTGGAGAAGAGGAAAGATTTCATATCCGAAGCAATGATGGATTCCATGACTTTGCTGATAATTGGGAGCAGGCTGATTGGTCTGTAGTTGCAAGGATCTGTTTTTGCACCTTTTTTGTGTAAAGCGGTAATGTTTGCTGATTTCCAGGATGCTGGCAGATGACCTTGAGCAAAGGATAGGGTGAAAAGAACAGAGAGAGGGTGAGATAGAGCGGCAGAGCAGGATTTTAGGACCCGTGGGCTGATGCCATCTGGTCCAGTTGCAGAATCAGAGTCGAGGTTTGACAAAAACTCCTCCACCTTGTCAGGAGAGAAGGTCACAGAGTCCAGGAGCAGTTTGGTTCGACTGGGAAAGGTGGGAACAGAGAGAGATGGGTTTGGGACTAAGGATTTTGAGGCAAACACAGAGTTGAGGCATTCGGCTTTGTCACGTGCGATGTCAACTGTGTGGCCATTTGAGGTAAGGGAGGGGATGGAGGGGGAACAAACACCAGAAACGGATTTGACCAGACGCCACCAGGATTTGGAGGAAGGAGACAGGTTTGAGAGTTCATTCTTGAGTGAGGAGAGATAGTGCTTCCTGGCACTCCTGAGGGTAGACACACACTTGTTCCGAGCTTGGTGGAAAGAACTGAGATTTCCTTCAGTTGGATTAGCCTTCCAAGAGGCAAAGGCAAGTTGTTTCAGGGCAACTGCCTCACCACAAGATTCATTGTACCATGGACGGGAGGAAGGGTAAGACAACTGAAGGCGAGATGGGATAAATCTGTGCATGAGAGAGATCAGTTTGCTTTGGAAGAATTCCCAGGAAGAATTGATGTCAGAGGCAGTGGAGATGGGAGACCAATCCAGACGATTGATGGCTGCTTGAAGACCGTCCCAGTCGGCCTGAGTGAAATGCCAGACTCGTCGACGCTGAGGAGGCTCTCTGAGAATGGCCAGAGAGATGTCCACTTTGACAAGCACATGATCAGAAGAACCGATTTGAGCAGAAGAAGAGCAGCAGACATTAGCAGGGAAGTTAGTCATAACCAAGTCTAGAAGAGAAGATACTCCATTGGCTGAGATCCGGGTCGGGAAATTGACAGATTGTGTCAATCCCAGTGAGTCACAGAAGTCCTTTGCTGAGGTGCCATGACTGGTGAGAGAGGAACCTACACCCAACCAGGTGGCATGATGACAATTGAAGTCACCACATATGAGGAAGAGAGAGTTGGGATGAGTGGATAGAAGTTGGTCCATGTTGTCAGACAGTGAAATGTAGATGGAGTCATCACTGTTTGGGGGACGGTACAGAACACATATGAACAAAAGGTGGGAGCGGAGAGGAAGCTGTAGCCAGAGGTACTCCTGGGGGTGAGGAGGAGAGAGGGCAGTGCAAGGAGAGTGAGGAAGAGAGTTTTTGATAAAGATAGCCACCCCACCACCAGGCCGAGGCTCAGGTCTATCATACCGGAGGAGGGAGTAACCAGGAAGAGATATTAAGGAATCAGAGACATCTTGAAGGAGGAAAGTCTCTGTTAAGCAGATCAAGTCTGGATTGTCAGAAGCAACCTGTATGGAGAGATCAGTCAGGTTTGAGCGAAGGCCCCGGATGTTTGAGGTCCATACCGTTAATGAAGAGAGAGGGGGAGCATCGGGTACAGGACAGGGGAGGGGAGGAGTAGGGTAAGATGAAGGATGAGAGGGGGAGGTAGGGAGAGCAGTTGTTAGTGTGTCAGCGATTGCAGAAGAGTTCCAAGAAAGGGAAGGATGAGGAGGATGAAAGGTTTGAAGGTGAAGGGATGAGGCACAGAGAGGGGTTGTTTGATGGGGGGCAGAGGAAAGAAGAAGGTTGGGGGGGGTGGAGGTATGAGATAGAAGGGAGACGAAGTGGGGAGGAGGCAGCTTTGAGGAGGAGGGGGGAGGAGGGAGAATTGGAGAGGAATGGTATGGGGGGAGATTTGAATGGGAGGGGTTGGGGGGGAGTTTTGAAGGGGAGGAGTGAGGGGGGAGTTTAGGAGGGGAAGGGCAAGGGGGGAGTTCAGGAATGGAAGGGCAAGGGGGGAGTTCAGGAGTGGAAGGGCAAGGGGGGAGTTCAGGAGTGGAGGGGTAGGGGGGAGTTTAAGAGTGGCGGGGCAAGGGGGGAGTTTAGGAGTGTAGGTGCAAGGGGAGGGATTTGGATGGGAGGGGCAAGAGGGGAGTTTAGAAAGTGGATGATTAATGAAAGACGAACATTGAAAACAAATTGGGTTTGTTGTGATTTTCAAGTTAGCAATCCGGTTCAGAATGATGGAGGAGGGATGGAATGAATGTGAATTTAGACCATGTAGTGAGGGAGACGTATAAGATATTGAATTTCTTTTTTTTGAGGTGGAATGAGTTGGAGAGGAAATTGAGAAAAGCCTTTTAAATAGGAAGAAAAACAGCGTGTTGTAAAATACCACCGAGTAAAACACTGAAGGGGAAAGGTTATACATATTTAAATAATATTTAAACAGAACCGTGAACAATCTTATGTGCACAAAAATACCAACGGGGGGAGAGCCGAGAGGGACCACCACGAGTCACGTGAAGGGCAAACGGACCACCACGAGTCACGTGAAGGGCAAAATTGGTGGAAGACTGGCATGAGTGTTAATGTACCCATATAAAGGTCATTGTGAACACCTGGATGAGCATTAATTAATTGTTTGAAATTTTTTCTGGCAAATCCAGTGGGAGTTTGTGATGAAGAAAATCAAGATGTGAAATTGAAGGTGAAATTAAATAAAAATTCAATTGCGATTCAGAAAGGAATGCAGACAATGCAGTATTTCCAGGATTGCGGTTGTTAAGCATGATAACAATAATAATAATAATAATAATAATAATAATGCTAATAATGAATTTATTGTCACATATATGCAATTGTCGAAGAAGAGAATTGTCTTCAACTCAGAGGGTGTACAAAACAAATTTATTTAATGATCACAGAGAACTGAAACACAGTACGCTTAACAATATGATCCGTTCTCACTGACATCTTCTCTTGAGTGGCCTTCTATTTCCTGGTGGACCCGTGGGTGGGAGGGAAAAATGTGAAGGCCACGCAAAGACATACCCCTCTGTTTGCCAGAGTTATAAAACTCATGATTACAATCAAGGCTGCCAAGTTATCACAGAAGGATTCATGAATCTGATCGGATAGCCCTGAGGAAAGAAAGGTTTTTACAATTGAGACATTCCATCACATGCTGAGAGAGAGAGAGACATATGCAGATGTGACCGAAGATTAAAACAATGAAAGTTGTAAATGTTGAGAGTTAATCCGTTGCAACCCCAGACAAGTTGGCGCCAGTCTATCATCATTTCGGCAACTCACTGACGAACGCTTTGGCACAGGGATAATTAGGGACTTTTTCAAAACATGGAGAATTTTACAAAGCTGAAGTGACCAGTTGAAAAGTAAAGTAAAAATGGGCGACAGTTCATCAGCATGAGAGACCGCAGCAGCCCGGGGCTGGCACAATCAGGACCAGTCACTTTCCTGACCTTCAGGTTCATCAGAACACGCCGAGTGTCATTTCTGGAGATCACAAAAGCTTGAGCAGTCACTTCCACTGTGGTTGGTGCTGTGCCCACCGGGTGATCGAATTGGCTGTAAAAATGAGTCAGTTTGGCTGGCAATGTGTGTCGTCATTCCTTGGATATTTCAACTTCGGCTTGTAACGAGTGATCGTGGGGAGATCCTGCCAGAGTTATTTGGCATTCGCACTCATGATTCGCACTCCTCCAGCAATTTTCTTGATTTCTGCATTATTTAGGCTGAAATCGCCGGGTACTTGACATCTCAATGAGCAACGTTGACTTTTCCTTTTTGTTCCTGAGTACTATCTCTGTCACAGTCCTTTGCTTTCTCTGTTCACGCTGGATGGCATCATCAGGTCGTGAGCATTATGTCCTTCTTTACAATGATTGCTTTTCTTTCATGTTTCCATGAGTTTTGTGAAACTGGGATATTGAAATTTCTGCAGATGTGCCAGTAGATTACTCCACATAACTTGTGTCTTTCGGTGTACAGCTGTTCTGACATGAGTTTTTTTTGTTTTTTTTACATCCAGATAGGATGTGACTCCTGGTTTCTGTTTCTACCTTGCAGAACATTCTCTGTCCCAGTTGAGCTGCCTCTTCTTCGCTATTCCAGTGATCCTTCTTTGTCTATCCAAAATCTGTCCAACTCTTTTTTTGTATTTTCCAGCTCTTTTGTCTTTCTCCCAGTTGTCAGTTGTTGCATGCAGGGGAAGAAGGTGTCGTAGCGGCCACTGAAGAAGAAGATGCGATATTTTGCCGTGGATCTATCATCACTCCGTCATGTAAGTGCTCCAGGAATGTAAGACAAAATATCAGACTCTCACAGATCTCAAGTTAAATCTTAAGGTTCTACTTTAATGACTCAGCATTCACGTTATACCTTGATGACCCAACATTCGTGTTCTAACTTGGTGACCCAGCATTCACGTTCTACCTTGATGACCCAGCATTCGTGTTCTAACTTGGTGACCCAGCATTCACGTTCTACCTTGATGACCCAGCATTCGTGTTCTAACTTGGTGACCTGGCATTCGTGTGCTACCTTGATGACCCAGCATTCATGTTCTACCTTGATGACCCAGTATTCGTGTGCTACCTTGATGACCCAGCATTCCTGTTCTAATTTGATGACCCAGCATTCGTGTTCTACCTTGATGACCTGGCATTCGTGTTCTACCGTGATGACCCAGCATTCGTGTGCTGCATTGATGACCCAGCATTCGTGTTTTAACTTGATGACCTGGCATTTGTGTGCTACCTTGATGACCCAGCATTCGTGTTCCACCTTGATGACCCGGCATTCGTGTTCTACCTTGATGACCCAGCATTCGCGTTCTATCTTGATGACCCAAAAAACAAGTTCCACCTTTATGATGCACAAAACGAGTTCTACCTTGATGACTCATCATACGAGTTCTACTTTGCAGACCGACAAAATTCGGGACAAATCAAGAAGTGAGTTCTGCCTCGATAGCTCAGAATGTGAGACCTATGTAAGAGACTCAGGGGAAAAGAGTTCTGCCCAGATGGCTCACAAAATAGGCCCGTGTGAATCCCGTAACAATGGCGGACTATGTGTGACCTCGGTTGGTACATTTGAAAGCTTGGACAGTTTTATTTATTTTTTTGTATACAAGATCGGGGCTCGTGTAAGAGCTAACATCGATCACAAAAAAACAACAACAAACGGACACACAAAATATACAATAAAAGGGAGCGGGAGACAAGATGGGGAGAGAGAGAGAAGCACACAAGAACAACAGCAGAGAACAGGGACAACGGAAGATCTGTGGGAGGGAAAGGGCTTGGGGGGAGGAGGCATGGGAAGGTGGGAGGGGGGGGGTGGGGGGGGGGGGGGAGAGGTATAATTGCTAGAACTTCCAGGAAAGAAAGAAGTCGGGATTTCAAAGAAAGTGGATCTGGGGTGAATTAACGGGGACAGAAGAGATCAATGTTTTGGATGGGGGAGTTGATCATGGAGTGCCTAAGGGTGTTGATTTTGCTTCTGGTTCATAATTTAGTTATCATTAATTACCTCTTTATAAATTTTTTTTAAAATTCCTATTAAGGGAAAATGTTGTAATGTTAAAACAATGTTAGAGGTAAAGGGGATGCAATTGCAGTACTTTGAGGTTGTACACTCCATGTGGTGGGTGTGCAAGCGCGGATCCACACTGGCGGGAATGGCGATGCTTGTGAAAGGTGCAGAAGCTGGTTCATTAAAGCCTGAATGATCCACTGATCTGTGGTCTTGAACTTTGCCTGAAATAGACCCCCTTCATGACCTTACTATCCTCATCCCTGTCGTGAGCCAAATTTCTAGATCATCTTCCTCCCACCACCCTCTTCAAGTTTTTTTTTTTTTTTTTTTTTTTTTACACCTCCTCTTCCCTATCATTATTTTGTTGTTGTATTTCTTCTGTTTTATAATATACATAGGTTATAAATACCTAACTGAAATGTTTATGAATGACCCTTAAGCTCAAGGTTCAGCTCCAGCGTGAATGCAATTTGTTTTTGACTTCCATTGACATGAAGCAAATTCTGTCGTCATCGTTTTTTTAACGACATTTGCTCTTATTTTATAGCGTTGGTCGATGGATTCGCACGACTCCATTTTGTTATTTCGTTCACATCTTTCTTTAAAGCAGTTATTTTCATGTCATTGTTGATACCTTCCTGCCATGTTTTCCTGGCCGAGCTGCCTCTTCGTGTTTTTCATTTGCCTTAAAACCTACTATCTTCCTATTAGGTGCATCCTCTATAGTTCTAGCCTACTAACTTCCGATTCGGTTCATCCTCTATAGTTCTAGCTACATTACCTGTCCGAACAACCGAAGCCTTCTCTGTCTCAATTGAATTTCTATGCTGCTACTTTTGAGTGTATTTATCAACTGCGCCAGCACTCTATGTAGGGATGGCGTGGTACCATGAAAAATTCCTCCGGTCCCATTTGCTACATCCAAAACTAAAGTTGGCATATCTTCTCCCACCAATCGCTTTGGCTACATAAGAGAGCCTACCTGGTCTGTTCAGCTGATTGTCCAGGTAGAGATCACTTTTTAGTTCTCCAGACGATGGCAAAAGCTAGAAAATAAAGCATAAAATAATAACAGTCTTTATTGTCCCATATCCAAGGAAACTATTATTTGGTGACACCGTAAGTTTAACCATCATAAAAAACATAAAACACAAAGGGAATAAGAAAACAAACAAAAAAATATATATATAAATAACCGAGATCGGTCAAACTGGAAAATCATCTCGTTCATCCTAATAATCATCTTCAGACGGCGTATTTCCGAGCTGCCTCTCTCAATGGCAATGACTCTGGTGCCGTCCGACAATGTTACTTGGTGCAGCATACTTTACCACTGCAATTTTTATAGATTGAAAGGATTCCCCGAAAAGTTTGAAATAGCAAAGCACTTACCTGGTTGCACTTACCTTAAGAAGTTGCTCGACCACACTAATTTGACATTCTGTTCACAAGATAGTTCCTTCAGTGTAATCCTTACCTTGCACTCAAGGACACGCGTCATGCACTCAAAAAACTTTTATTCTCCACTAGCTGGGTTACCTGTTCTATGAACAGAAATAATTAGTAAGTGTTGATGCCAACTTTTTTGCAAAACTGCACCACACCACAATATTCATAACTCGTGAAAACCTGAGGCTTTACCATGAAAAGTTTAATTGAGAATTCTTCTTACATGCAAGAGTTATGTTGCCACTGTTGGGATCTCTATTTATTGTGCTTGAAATCCTTCCCAAAGAGCTAGATGTGGGATGGTTTGATGGATGTAGGAGGTGGGATGGTTTGGGAATCGGGACCGCCTCGAAGGCAGGCCCCATGTGATGTAAAAGAACCCGCTGTTGCAGCCGGTCCTGTACATTTGAAAAAAATTATCATCAGATTGTTCAATTTGACAATTTAATTGTTCGCACCACCACTGATTCCACGAGGTGCCAACCTTGAGGTTGTGGAGCTTCTGTGCAACAGACATTGAGGTTCAGAGGTGTGGAAGAAATTTGTCAATGGAAAACTGTCGCTCCCAGAAGAAAAACCCCAGGCAGTGTATAAGCATGAACCTCACTCGAGGGCTGAAGGCCAAAAGGCTGAGGCCTATAGGTGCTAGTATGGGCTCAGGTTTGCTTTACAATGAAGGACAAACATAGGAAAGGTACGGCAATTGTGAATATACTGTATAACACTTACCATAGCAGATGGTTTCAGCTTAACGCAGCATGAAAATGGCGAACTTATTAATTAGTTAGTTTACAATTGTGGGTGGAGTCAGGCCTGCTGTCCAGCCAATGGGTGGAATACACAGCTCGGCTAATTACATATGCTGGCCTTCACCCGTGCTATGTCCTGTGATAGCTGTTAGCCAATCAGATTGTGTATAATTTTTTTTTTAAAGATGGAAAAGTAGGCTTTAAAGGCTGAGGTGATGGATGAAAATACCCTTCGGACTTTGGTCTGTGTGCCAAATGTGTTCATTGTAGGACTAGCGGCACTTGTCTTTACTCTGAAATATTTTCTTATTCATTGCATGGTCAACTGTACTACCAACACAGTAGCTCTGGGTAATCCATTTGATCCTAACTCTGCAAATTGGCTAAGTGGAGGAACAAATCCATTATCAATATGTTCATCCTCAACCGAAGCTCGTTTGTCGCTACATTGATGACTGTATTGGCACAACAGTAGGGGAAGAATGTTGGTTGTAAGACACAACCATTTTTACATGTAAGTGAATGGGGAAAATGCGTTGGAACTTTTGGGCCACCCACCAAAAACCAAAAAAACCCCGTCTATTTCTCCCTTCCCCATTTAAGCCATCAACAAAGGTTAAATCCTAAATAGACCCCAAAACCATTTTTCGGTTCTAAAACACTCATATTTTCGTTATTCTCGAATAGAGAACCACGAATATTGGTTTATGTTTTATTTTAGGGAAAAACTTAATTTTCTGCTTTTATGGTTTCGCACGAGTCAAGAGCATTTAATCCTTTAAAAAAATGTTAATCCTTCCAAACTCTCTCAGTCAAGAGATATTTATAACTAATTCTATAAATAATTTTAATCCCTTCCTCTTACACAGGAAGGTTATTGTTCTAACTCTATTTTGTCATCATTTTTTAAAATATAAGATGAACCAAGGTCCAGTGCGCTTCATGGAGACGGAGGATGTCAATCGAAGTGTTATTTGACCTTGAAGATGAGTTTCAATCTTTTCCACAACAAGACTGGTGAGCTATGTTTAAACCTACTAGCAACGGTACCTGCCCTATGGGCGGGGCTTCAATTGGGAGGCCCAAATGAAAAGGCAAAATATCAGAAATTTAAGGCTCTTTTTATTTTAAACGATTCATATAAACATCCGTTAAATCATATCACATGGAAATCATCAAAATCTAAACAGTATTTGTAGAATTTCAATAAAAGCCACATCACTGTTCATATCGGTAAATATTATTCCATCGTGTTTGGAAAAACAGGGAAATTGGAAAAATTGGAAAAACAATATAGCCTATTTTACTCCTAGGGGTCCCAGGATTACCCACCCAAAATTTCATAGCGATCGGTTCAGCCGTTTTTTGCGGTACCTGGGAACGGACGACAGACAGACATTTGGTGAATTGTAGTAAGATTAATTATATATTGTTTTATACAGAACCAAATAACTGCACATTTAACAACTATTGCCTTTCCTTTTTTTTATTCCAGTTTAGCCCCCAACTCTTCAATAACAGAGTTGATGGTTGAGGTTGAAAATCAAGTCAATGAATATCACGACCTTGAATGGGATTACTTTGAGGTTCCAACCTGTGCTGATTTTCACCCACTATCACAACAAGACTGGTAAGCTATGTTTAAACCTATTAATTATATATTGTTTTATACAGACCCAAATAATATACGAATAATAATTATGTTTTTTTCTTTTTATCACAGCATCTCTTCAATAACAGAGTTGATGGTTGAGGTTGAAGATCAAGTCAATGAATATCACAACTTTGAATGGGATTACTTTGAGGTTCCAAAGAATGCTTATTCATTTCCAACCTGTGCTGTTTTAAACCTCCATCTTGATGAACTTAACACAAAACTCGATCTTCCACAAGCAGACTGTGATTTGTGTCGGGAAAGAATCATCATTTCCACAATTGAATATTTACTCCCACCCAAATAAAAATGTTTAAATAATGTAAAGGTTTTAATGTTGTATGGTTTTAATTATATTTGTTTTGCCTCCAATTATTTCATCATTAATTACAAAAAGAGAATAAAGGAGGGGAAAAAGGGAATACTGTTCTCCCCTATGGGCTGGTGCTCCTGCCTCACACCTAGCTCGGCTTCACGCTGTTGAATCCAAAGCTTTCAGAATCATTGGAATCTCCCGCGATGAAGCTATCTCTGAGGGCCTTTCACTCACTCACCGCAGGCAGGTAGGTGGTCTTTCTGTCTTCTACCGACTCCTCTCCGGCCTTGCTCCCCCAGCTCTCTCTGTGCTCTGTCCCCCAAATATTCCTACAGGTCGCACAAGATCTGCCAGCAACCCTCTGATGGTTAAACTGCCGAAATCTCGGCTCTCTGCTCACCTTCACTCTTTCATTCGTCTTTTCTCCCGCCTCTGTTCACTCTTTCACGAGCCTCGATCTTGTATACAAAAAAAAAAGAAAAAAAGGGAAGTGCACTCCCTCCAATGACCCACCACCTCCCTTGTCCCATCCCTTTCCCCTCTACGTGTGTGTGTGGAGAAGGGTGGGGGTGGGATGAGGTGGGTGGTGGTGCACAAGGGGGAGGGGGATTATGGGGATTATGGGTGTGGTTTGTGTGTGCGTGGTTTGTGGGTGGAGACAAAAAGGGGGGCGGAGTCAATTTTTTGAAAATTATTTATTTATTTATCATCTTTGTCTTTTGTAATTCATGTGAATAAAATGTACTGTACACAAGATTTCTTCTCCCTTTAAATCACTTAATTTGTAGGTCCAAGGAACTGTATTCATTGCATCAACAATTTAAAGAAAGTTAATTAGTCCATCTCTTTGTATAACCCTTCTCAAAATGGCTTCTCCATCTGTATATTCTAGCAATATCACCAACTTTGAACTTGGTTTTTCTCAAATGAATTTCCTTTTCATATTCTAATTTTGTAA
Organism: Myxine glutinosa; assembly: GCF_964187855.1. Classification (NCBI taxonomy): domain Eukaryota; kingdom Metazoa; phylum Chordata; class Myxini; order Myxiniformes; family Myxinidae; genus Myxine; species Myxine glutinosa. The sequence continues at coordinate 33,986,440 of NC_136273.1, forward strand.
ATGTTTCCGATGGTTTTGATTTTGTTGATGAATGAACTGTATTGAATGATCGTTTTAAGGCCATTTTCCCCGCTAGAGCGGGGGTTAGCCTTGCGGGCCCCATGACAATCATGGTTCCCTGTTTGAGGCAATGTTTTTATGGCCGGATGCCCTTCCTGGTGCCAACCCTTTGTTACCTCTTACGATGCGCAGGGATACGGTGTACCTATTCTAAACCGGGGTACACACCGGGACAACTGTATTATTGTAATTATCTACAATGTCCTAAATGAAAGATACTCATTGTTGAGAACCGAGTTGTGTGAATTTTTTTATACTAGGGCATGCCCGTGCTATATCTATATCTAAAATTATATCCCCCCCCTCTATTTACATGAAATGGTTTGGTCCAAAGCGAACGGCTTGCGAGTACGGTGACAATCCCCCCCCCTCTATTTACATGAAATGGTTTGGTCCATTCGCAAAGCCAAAGCGAACGGCAGTTACGAATCGCAGTTACGATGAATCGCAAAGTAGTTTTAATTAGTTTTAAAACATAGTTTAACGCCAACATAGTTTGCCAACGTGAAATAAATGAATACGCTCTCAAATGTGCCGTCCGAGGCAGAGTCTGTTCGGCACGTTCGGCACACGTGATAGCTCGCTGCTCTCTGATTGGTTGAATCGTTTTTTGGACATAGCTCGGTAACTACTTGTCCGATTAATATGAAACCTTGAAAAGGCACATCCTCGGGTCCCCAGCAATATACCTGGCAAGTTTCAAGTATATCGGACCGGTAGTTGTCGAGAAACAGCGGTCGCATACACACACACACACAGACAGAGATTAGTGGAATTATAGATAGATATAATCTCTCTTTCAAAGTGCGATTAAAATGCTCAATAACAACTGCCTTTCCTTCATTAAAGGTGCTGTATAATGTTATACCATTATCTTTGAGAAATTTCACAAATGTTTTGTGATGGAACTCTGTTCCCTCATCAGTCCATAACTTCTTTGGTTTCCTTTTGCTTTTACTAAATATTCTACTGAAAGCTAACATTAGAGTGTTACCCCTTTTGTTTTTCAAAGGAACAACCCATGCATATCTACTCCTCAAATCAATAACGGTTAAAGCATACCTGTATCCCTTATCATTATTTAGTTCAATTAAATCAGAGGACCAGATGTAATCAACACCTTTGGAATAAACTCTCCTTCTTTTAAACTTTGTGATTGTAGGTTTACGTAATTCGACAGCTAAAACTATTTGCTCCTCAGTGTTGATGACATCATTAGAGTTTAATCGTTTTTTTGATAACTATTGGGCTGGGCCCATTTCCCAATAAATCTTCTTCTTCTTTCAAAATTCTCTTGAAGTACAACTTATGCACTTAATAGGAATATCCGACTCATTGCAACACATGCTTTCAAAATTCTCTCTCGCGGGGCCCGACAGAAGAAAGAACAAATAATCGTTGAGCACTAACTGACACTGGGTTCACGTCAGACCGATGCACAGAAGATTAAATTCATTCAAAAAGAACCCGGGCAACGTTGGGTGCATTCAGCTAATCTATATATACTAGGACGTGCCCGTACGTGGGTGCCCGTTCCTTGCCAAAAAAAAAAAAAAAAATGTCTTCGCCCATGCATGCATGGGCGTGCCCATGGGCCCATGGGCGTGCCCGTAAGTGCGTGATGTGACCGTACAATTAATGTATCGTCCCGACGCCGCAGCTCGGATGGCGCTGCAGTTAATCGGGCCTGTATCGGCAGAGTTATTATAAACGTGTACTACAATCGATCGTACCTTGCAGCGTCTGCTCGCCACGTTCAGCATCAGTACGTCGTCACTATGACTATCCGTAAGTCCGGAAGTGACGTCCTCATTTGACTGTCCGGAAGGTCGCATATCGCAGTTACGATGAATCGCAAATTAGTTTTAATTAGTTTTAAAACATAGTTTAACGCCAACATAGCGCCAACATAGTTTGCCAACGTGAAATAAATGAATACGCTCTCAAATGTGCCGTCCGAGGCAGAGTCTGTTCGCCACGTTCGGCACACGTGATAGCTCGCTGCTCTCTGATTGGTTGAATCGTTTTTTGGACATAGCTCGGTAACTACTTCTCCGATTAATATGAAACCTTGAAAAGGCACATCCTCAGGTCCCCAGCAATATATCTGGCAAGTTTCAATTAGATCGGACCCGTGGTTGTCGAGAAACAGCGGTCACAGACACACAGACACACAGAGATTACTGGAATTATAGATAGATAAAACACAGTTTGTGTGTGTGTGTGTGTGTGTGTGTGTGTGTGTGTGTGTGTGTAATGTTACCGATAGACTCCTAAACGGAGAGGCTCACGTACTTGATATTTGGCACAGACATGGCCATTGAGCCTGGTAAGAACATGGCCGACCTAAAAATTTATTTCATAATATTTTTAAACCATATTTTTACCTCAGCGCATTTCAGCGAGGAATATTATGCACGGATTCTGACCGGTCACAGAGCAGCGCGCCGATTCGCTCAGAGCGATCACGTGATGTTCCTTGCCGCCATTAACTCAGTTACGCGTTCGCACGTATTTCAGAGCGAAAAGCGATTCCCTTTTTTCACATTTGAGCGACGAACATTGCCATTCACACCACATAGGTTTTTTCCCCTTTCATCTTTAGATTCATATTTTTTGCCATAACGTAGCACATTATGGCTCTCTCGAGCTCGAGTTAGCCAATCACCTGGGAGCATGAGTCCACGTTGGCCACGCCCACGACACGACGCAGAGTTGCAATCGATCGCTCAGAGCGATCACGTGATGTTCCTTGCCGCGCGACTATATATATATCACTCAGATCCCTCACAATCGACCACCACCACCTCCTCCTGCAATACTAAATATCACTCAGATCCCTCACAATCGACCACCACCCCCTCCTACAATACTATATATCACTCAGATCCCTTGGAATCGACCACCACCTCCTCCTACAATACTAAATATCACTCAGATCCCTCACAATCGACCACCACCCCCTCCTACAATACTATATATCACTCAGATCCCTCACAATCGACCACCACCTCCTCCTACAATACTAAATATCACTCAGATCCCTCACAATCGACCACCACCTCCTCCTACAATACTAAATATCACTCAGATCCCTCACAATCGACCACCACCCCCTCCTACAATACTATATATCACTCAGATCCCTCACAATCGACCACCACCTCCTCCTACAATACTAAATATCACTCAGATCCCTCACAATCGACCACCACCCCCTCCTACAATACAGTATATATCACTCAGATCCCTCACAATCGACCACCACCCCCTCCTACAATACTATATATCACTCAGATCCCTTGGAATCGACCACCACCTCCTCCTGCAACACTAAATATCACTCAGATCCCTCACAATCGACCACCACCCCCTCCTACAATACTATATATCACTCAGATCCCTTGGAATCGACCACCACCTCCTCCTACAATACTATATATCACTCAGATCCCTTGGAATCGACCACCACCTCCTCCTACAACACTATATATCACTCAGATCCCTCGGAATCGACCACCACCCCCTCCTACAATACTATATATCACTCAGATCCCTTGGAATCGACCACCACCCCCTCCTGCAATACTATATATCACTCAGATCCCTCGGAATCGACCACCACCCCCTCCTACAATACTATATATATATATCACTCAGATCCCTCACAATCGACCACCACCCCTCCTACAATACTGTATATATCACTCAGATCCCTCACAATCGACCACCACCACCTCCTCCTGCAATACTAAATATCACTCAGATCCCTCACAATCGACCACCACCCCCTCCTACAATACTATATATATCACTCAGATCCCTCACAATCGACCACCACCCCTCCTACAATACTGTATATGTCAATCAGATCCCTTACAATCGACCACCACCCCCTCCTACAATACTGTATATATCACTCAGATCCCTCACAATCGACCACCACCCCCTCCTACAATACTGTATATATCATTCAGATCCCTCACAATCGACCACCACCCCTCCTACAATACTGTATATATCACTCAGATCCCTCACAATCGACCACCACCCCCTCCTACAATACTGTATATATCACTCAGATCCCTCACAATCGACCACCACCCCCTCCTACAATACTGTATATATCACTCAGATCCCTCACAATCGACCACCACCCCCTCCTACAATACTGTATATATCACTCAGATCCCTCACAATCGACCACCACCCCCTCCTACAATACTGTATATATCACTCAGATCCCTCACAATCGACCACCACCTCTCCTACAATACTGTATATATCACTCAGATCCCTCACAATCGACCACCACCCCCTCCTACAATACTGTATATATCACTCAGATCCCTCACAATCGACCACCACCCCTCTTACAATACTGTATATATCACTCAGATCCCTCACAATCGACCACCACCTCCTCCTACAATACTGTATATATCACTCAGATCCCTCACAATCGACCACCACCCCCTACGAAAATACTAAATGTCACTCAGATCCCTCACAATCGACCACCATCCCCGCCCCTTTCCCCCTCCCCCCTCCCCCTCTTCTCCACCTCTCCCCGTCCCCCTCCCCCTCTTCTCCCCTCCCCCCCTCTTCTTCCCTCCCCCCCGTTCCCCTCCCCTTTCCCCCTCCCCCCTTGCCCCTCCCCCTCACCCTTCCCCCTACCCCTCCCCTCCCCCTTCCTCCCACTCCCCTCCCCCTTCCTCCCACCCCCTCCCCCTTCCTCCCACCCCCTCCCCCTTCCTCCCACCCCCTCCCATCCCTCATCCTCCCCATCCCCCCTCTTCTCCCCTCTCCCCCTCCCCCTCCCCCTCTTCTCCACCTCTCCCCCTCCCCCTCTTCTCCCCTCCCCCCCCCTCTTCTTCCCTCCCCCCCGTTCCCCTCCCCTCCCCCGCCCGGCAATGCCGGGTACTTCTGCTAGTTATTTATAAAATAAAAATATATATCATCAAGTGTCTCATCTTGTTTCACAATAATATATTTATATTTTCTGGTCGTGTGTTCATACAATCCTCATATTCCTTTTTCTACATAATGTCAAACAATTATCTCTCCAAAAATTATTCATACTTCTTGAATTTAACTTGAACTAGAACGGCACTCTTTGACGTAACAACGTCGACTGATATGCCTCCGCCCACATTATTATATAATTACAATACTTGTACCAAGTTTGATTTAAATCCATTCAGCTATTCTCAAGTTATGACATTTCTACCTGACATGACCTGACCTTTGACCTCTTGACCCCAAAATTTAATCTGTTTATGTTTACATCATTATACACACATACCTGCACCAAGTTTTAATTTAAATCCCTTCAGCTGTTCACAAGTTATCACATTTTTACCTGATATGACATCTGACCTTTGACCTTGAGATCCCAAAATATAATCATTTAATCTTTACATCATTATATATACCTGTACAAAGTTTGAATTAGATCACTTCAGCCGTTCTCAAGTTATAGACTTATAACAGACTTTGACCTGTTCGCCCCAAATTATAATCAGTTGATCTTTACATCATTATACATACCTGTACCAAGTTTGAATCAAATCAATTCAGCCGTTCTCATGTTACAGACCCATTGAGGACTTTGACCTTTGACCTCTTGATCCCAAAATATAATCAGTTCATCTTTACCTCATTATTCATACCTGCACCAAGTTTTAATTTAAATCCCTTCAGCTGTTCACAAGTTATCACATTTTTACCTGACATGACCTCTGACCTTTGACCTTGGGATCCCAAAATATAATCAGTTCATCTTTACCTCATTATACATACCTGCACCAAGTTTTAATTTAAATCCCTTCAGCTGTTCACAAGTTATCACATTTTTACCTGATATGACCTCTGACCTTTGGCTTTTGACCTTGGGACACCAAAATCGCATCATTTAATCTTTACATCATTATACATACCTGTACCAAGTTTTAATTTAAATCCCTTCAGCTGTTCACAAGTTATCACATTTTTACCTGATATGACCTCTGACCTTTGGCTTTTGACCTTGGGACACCAAAATCGAATCATTTAATCTTTACATCATTATACATACCTGTACCAAGTTTTAATTTAAATCCCTTCAGCTGTTCACAAGTTATCACATTTTTACCTGACATCACGTCTGACCTTTGACCTTGAGATCCCAAAATATAATCATTTAATATTTACATCATTATATATACCTGTACAAAGTTTGAATTAGATCACTTCAGCCGTTCTCAAGTTATAGACTTATAACAGACTTTGACCTGTTAGCCCCAAATATTATAATCAGTTGATTTTTACATCATTATACATATCTGTACCAAGTTTGAATCAAATCAATGCAGCTGTTCTCATGTTACAGACCCATTGAGGACTTTGACCTTTGACCTCTTTATCCCAAAATATAATCAGTTCATCTTTACCTCATTATACATACCTGCACCAAGTTTTAATTTAAATCCCTTCAGCTGTTCACAAGTTATCACATTTTTACCTGACATGACCTCTGACCTTTGACCTTGGGATCCCAAAATATAATCAGTTCATCTTTACCTCATTATACATACCTGCAACAAGTTTGTCTAAGATCCCTTCAGCCGTTCTCAACTTATCGCGGTAACGAAAACCTATCACGGATGGACGGACGGACGGACGGACGGACAACCTGAAAACATAATACATTTGGCGACTTTGTCAACGGAGGCTTAATAACATAAAAGTGTTGGCATTGTTTCTTATTGACCGATTGACCGACCGATGATTGACTGAGATTAATACAATTACAAGAAGAATGGCTCCCTCTTGTGTAGCCGCCATCCATAACCGTTTGGTTTCTCTCATTAACACGATCATCAAAGATAACGAGGTTCTTTTTTGATTTATCTAAATCTTGGGGTGAAGGTATATCATCCGTATTATCGCTGAGAATACAAGTTATGGGTTTTATCCAATAATTATTATAATTGTCTTTCTTCAATTATTCTTGGTTGTTATCTTCTAAAGATAATGATATCTTCCATCAAGCTATTCTCTTCTGAAGAGATGGAATTACATTCATCTTTTGTTTGTTCAAAAGCTTTAATATCTTGATCCATTTTCTCTATTTATTTAGTAATAAAACTTATGGAGGACGAATAGTTTAAATTTCATCAAGAACATTATGTTTTAAGTGGAAAAGTATCAATAAATTACCACAAGATTTTCATCAACTAAATTATATTTTAAGTGGGAAATTATCTCTAAACTAACACGAGATTTTCCTCAAGAAATTTTATTTGAAGTGAAGTTATGCTATATAAATATGGTGAACACAACGTATTGCGACGTTTCGAATCGTGAATATAAATGTTATAACAAACACCTTAAACCCACAAACACACATTGAATTTGCTTCAACTAATATCTCCATCAGAACGAGAAATAAAACATTGAGATGTCTTAAAAGAGAGTTATATAAGAAACACATCCGCAAATCCAATCAAGAAGGAGATGTGGGATACACTCCAATTACCCCTTTAATGGGGAGATTGAAAACGCTGATGAAGCATTTAAGGGACAAACAAAAATAAGATTGTTTCGCTTTAAAGAACCAGCACCAATATGAATCATTGAGGCAATTGATATGGTTAAACTGGCTATTTAAACTAATTAAAAACACATTTAGTGAAATGAATACTTTTAAGTTTTTTTGAGAGGAAAAATGAATATGACAAGAGAAGGTGATGAAGAAACACCCCATATGAGAACAAACCCTCACTTTATCACATCATTCCAAGACTTCTTAGTTTGTGATGCCTGTGATGAACTCCATCGACAATAACTAAATGTTGATAATAGTGTGGTAGGTACTGGATTTGTTATTGAAAAAATCATTATTTTAGATATATACATCTTAAAATCAGACTCTTTATTCTTCTTCCTACAAAGATTTACCAATATAAATAAAGCTTAAAAAGGCGGTTGTTAATAATTAAAGCATTGACAAAAAATGCTTTCTATGGTCTGCTCTTGCTCACATACATCCTCCAAAATGGAATCCTGAAAGACTGTCTTGTAGGAGTTGCGGGCAACGAGAGGTTAAAAACTTCTTGACTTGTTCAACGCTCCTTTATTTCCAAAGACTTATTTCCCGACCGGAACTCCTCTCTTTTTATATCCCCCATCACTTCCGCCCGATCCTCTTAAAGTGGCGTGGCACCAACAACCGAGCGCCCGCCACGCCCATACCGTCAATAGTCCCACTGGTCCCGTGCTAGTGAATTACGGACACCTCTATGGGTATCCCCCACTTGCGCCCCCACAGAATTCACTCGAACTGGCAATGTCAGTTGTTGGGGGGCCTTAACCACCTGGTCGAAACGACCCCTGATGACCCGAGCAGGAACTGTTAGAGGCTTGGTAGTAGGCGGGCCAACCGGGGGCTTACCCGACGGGGGACAGCCCCGCCGTTGGGGTTGGGCCAACCGAGGGGGCTGGTCTCAGTCCAAGTGAGCCAGCTTGAGGCGGTCCACCTAAAGGTGGTCCGGTTTGCCACCCATCTCGACCACGAAGGACTTGTCCCCGGTCTCCAAAACACGGAAAGGCCCGTCATAAGGCGGCTGAAGCGCCCCCGGTGTGCGTCATGGTGAACAAAGACGTACTCCGCTGTACATAGATCCGGTGGGACGTGGGACTGAGGCAAACTATGTTGAGATGTGGACACCGGTGCAAACATCTTGGCAATCTCCCGGAGAACCGACCGCTGACAGGCGACGGACCAGGGGCTTGTGGCGTCAGGAATGAAATCCCCGGGAACCCGCAGCGGCTGGCCATAGACGAGCTCAGTGGATGAGGACTGGAGGTCTTCCTTAGGGGCTCTCCTGAGGCCCAACATGACCCACAGGAGTCTGTCGGCCCAACTGTCACCCCCTAGGCTGGCCCTGAGCAGCTTTCATAGAGCGATGGAACCTCTCACACAATCAATTAGTCTGGGGATGATATGCAGTCGTACGATGGAGCTTTACCCCCAACCCCTGGGCAACAGCACCCCAGAGCTCTGAAGTGAACTGGGGCCCCCTGTCTGAAGAGATGTCCGAGGGGGCGCCAAAACGGGCAACCCAAGTGCCGATGAACGCCCGGGCCACATCGGCAGACGTCGTAGATGTAAGCGGGACGGCCTCTGGCCACCTGGTGGTCCTATCGACCATCGTGAGGAGGTGGGTGAATCCCTGCGAGAGGGGAAGGGGCCCCACCAGGTCCACGTTAACATGGTCAAACCGTCGCTCGGGCACTGGGAATGTCACCAACGGGGCCTGGGTATGGCGATGAACCTTTGAGCGTTGGCACTCGACGCAGGTGTTGGCCCAGTCGCGCATATCCTTCCTGAGCCCGTGCCAAAACTAACTTCGCCGCCACCAACTTTTGCGATTCCTTCCTGCCCGGGTGAGAAAGACCGTGGACTGCAATGAACACCAGCCGTCTCCAGCCGGTGGGTACGATGGGGCTCGGCTCGGAGATGAAGCATGTGCTCCGTCCTGGAAGCGCTGGCGATGAGAACATCATCCAGATAGACAAACAGAAACGGCAAGTCCTGTAACACGCTGTCCATTAGGCGCTGGAAAGCCTGGGCCGCGTTCTTGAGTTGTTCGTTTTTACAATAGTCTGCACTATATATCGCTTCTCTTTTATTGTTATTTTACTTCCTGCTGTCTCTGCTCGAAAAGCATCAAATAAATCAGGGAATTTATAATAACATATTTTCTTTATCGTTGTATCAATATTGTTACCCCGTGCACATGAAGCGAAAAGCAGGGTTAATCAATTGGTTCACTTCTGTCTGTCTGTCTGTCTGTCCTGTCTACAAACGTCAGTTTATGATTCAAGAACAACTTGATTTCAATTGAATGTTATATTTTGAACACGAATCAGAACATGAATCGGAAAACAAACCTGTAGTTCGGCAGGTCTTTGGCTTCAATCAATCCCGATTGCGCATGCGCAGAGAGGAGTCCGTTTTATTACTCTGTCTACCTGTCTGGCAGTGAAAAACAATTGAAAATCATTCCAAACAGGAACATTCCTGTTTTTAAGAATGTATTAAAGGAAAAATGACAAAACAACCATTGGAATTAATCAGTGATATAGATATGCTTATGATGATAGAGAACGCTAAAAGAGACGGAATATCACAAACTTGTTCGAAGAGATATGCCAAAGCAAACAACAAATATCTTCCTAACTATGATGCTTAAAAATATAGTTCTTACTTGATGTATTATGATGCTAACAATTTGTATGGATGGCTTTGTCTCAATCTTTACTGTGTGGAAAACTCAAATGGGTAAAAGAGAAAGATTCTGAAAAAGTTATTTAAACATCATAATCTCTTCTCAAAAATAATTGGATAAAGCAGAAATTGGGTATTATTTTGAGGTTGTTTGAAATATCCAGGAGAATTCCACAACAAACATAAAGACCTGCCATATGTGCCTGATAAAGTCTGAGAAAGGAATGGCTTTGCGGTTATCAACAATCATTTATTACTACGAGGGAGATACCCGTGCTACACACGGGTGGGAGGCCAGAAGCAAACAGGCAATGCAGATACCGCGAATGCTAAAGCATGAAACCAATAAATTCCACATTCCTGTAGCACCTTCAGTCGCACGTCCGACATGGACAGCAAGTTCGTGAAGGACTTCCATGAAAAACGTACCTGTTCGCAAACAAACGGGTACGTTCACGGAGAGAAACGTCGATCGTGGGACCGTGGTGAATCTGCATATGGCGATCCGCGAAGTTCACGTTCAGAAAATAGAAACCATCACAGCATGTCATCATTCACTTGACCTCGATATCTCTTTTTAAATTCCAAACAACATATCTCCAATCACAAATTAATCACAAAATAAACTTTTAACAACATTGTTAATGTTTCCTTCATTGGAAAAACTTCCAAATCAATAGTTAAAAGGATTTTGAGCCGATAGCTGTTACGGCCTTGGTAAGATCGATGGAATCTGTTAGCGTATTCACTGCCCAAATAGCTATGTGGAATTCTCTCATGTAGAGATTAAATGGCGTTTGAACTTTGGCAGTGGTCATTATTTACTTTTAATGATCTTTATATACGAATCAAAAAGAAGATAATTGGTTTTGGGTCGTCCTTTCCGCATATCTTGTGGGATTGTGAGTTGGAGAGACGGCCGTGATGGCGGGGAGCGATTTGGAATTCTCTCAAGCAGGGATTCAACCCGTGTCCTTGTAAAAGGTCTTTGGCCAAGGTCACCGAGTCTGATCGGTGCAGCTGTTTGTGCGGCACACGGGAAAGCAACATCGTCATGAGAACAATGAACGTCATGCGAACACGAATGTTGTGCGGGAGTCCAAAGCTGAGAATGCTGGAGACTAAAGCTGAAATTGCGAAAACTAAATAGCCTATTTTACTCCCGGAGATCCCAGGATTTATCCACCCAAAATATCGTTGAGATCGGTTCAGCAGTTTTTACGGTACCTACGAACAGACAGAGAGACAGACGGATGGACATTTGGTGAAATAGTAAGATGAGCAGGAAACCAGCAGAAAAATTACTTACTACATTATATGATAAAAGGAATTATGTTTTCCACAAAGGAATTTAAGACAATATTTATCTGCTGGGTTGAGAGTAAAAAAATTCATTGAATTTTAAAGTTTAAACAAAGTCATTGGTTAAAGACCAATATTGATTTTAATACAAAAAGGAGGACGGAAGCAAAAACAGATTTTGAGAAGGACTTTTTAAAATTGATGAATAATGCTGTATTTGGAAGAAAGAAAAAAACTATGGGTAATGTTACGAATAGACAAACATAAGACTTGCTACATCTTGGAAACATCAAACAAGCATCTAAATTAATTAATAAACCACGTTTTCAAAGAGTGAAGGTGTTTTCAGAGAACTTTTGTGCTGTTCATGTGAATAAAGAGAGTATTGAAATGGATATACGTACTTTTAATATGGGAACATCAATTCTTGAGTTGTCAAAGTTGTTAATGTATGACTACTTTTACAACAACTTAAAGAAGAAATATATGGATGGAGTTAATCTACTCCATATGGATACAGACAGTTTTATTTTCAAAATCAATGTGGAAGATATTTATTAGAATATGTCTGAGGATGTTGATATTTATGATACAAGCAATTATAAATCAGATATCAAACTATTCTCCACAAAGAATAAAAAGGTTATTGCAAAGTTTAAAGATGAATTGGGTGGAAAGATAATGAATGAATTTGTGGGATTGAGAGCAAAGCCTTATGCTTATAAATATATTGATAATAATATTGAAAAGTGATAAAAATTTAAAGGGGGTAAAGAAAAATGTAATCAAAGAAACAATAAACTTTGAACATTATTACAGCTGTTTAACCTTTAAGAAAGAAGAGTATAGAAAATGAATACAATAAAAAGTTATAAACATCAATTATATATAGAGGAGGTAAATAAGAAGGCATTTGGGGCTTTTGATGATGAGGTTTATTTTCGAAAATGGAATTGACAGCCTCCCTTATGGATATGTAGATATTTAAAGGATAAGTTTTAATAAGGATTAATAAAAAAAATGGGTTGATGGGGTTTTACTGTGATATAAATGATAGAACCAAGCAATAACTAAACCAAAGAGTGCAGAAAATCACAGCCTTGGTATTAAAATGGAAACATAACGAATGTGGTAAATATCAAAAAATTATTATTGAAGAGATAACCAAAGCAAGCCTAAACAAGAAAGAGCAGTCAAAGACTGCAGACCCGTGCCAGGACGTGTTTTCAGTGTTCTTTTTAAGGCTTTTGTGTTAAAACAAACAAGGTGGCCGAACCACATGACCGATAACATCATCGTTATTTTTTCTCTTCACCAATTTATCCCTAGATGATGCTCAATAAATTTCATCTTGATCGGAAGAAGTTTCGTGCCTGTCGAATTATGACGTCATAATGGAGGCACCTATGACATCATCATTAACATATGTTATTCCACATGGAGATTTCATTTCAATGAGCCATGTCTCCATTTTTTCTATGCAGCGTTTTCGGAGATATAGAAGTGCAATTTTTTTCGGTTTTTCAAAGATGGCGGCCGAAACACGTGACCGATGACGTCGTAATTATCATTAAAAAATTATATCGGTGGAGTTGCACCTATCGTAAAAATTTCCTGTCAATCGGACCAACGGTTGCAGAGAAAATCATATTTATTCTGTGCGGAAAAACAAACAAACAGACAGACAAACAAACGCACTCAAATGCCACGCCCTCTCCTCTGGCGAGGGTAATAAAGCATGCAGGTTGAAGGGTTTAAAATATTTAATGGATGTCAAGAGGTCAATGGAAAAATAATTTTCTACAATCTCAAAGTGATATGTGGCTCAGGAGGTTCTCAGAGAAGAACATTGAGAGAGGTTTATAATTTCACCTCTGCTCAGGAACGATATTTAAACCAAGAAACAAGTTTCACTTCATATTTTGTAAATATAATTGACGGTGACAGAAGCCAACAGAAAATTAAGCTATTCCCGAAAATAGAACAAAAACAAATATTCGTTGGTTCGCAGTTCGAGTATAATGAAAATATTGTTGCGGATATGAGGACTGTATTTTTTTTGATTGTGTGTATTATTATTATTGTTTATTCTGCGCCTCCTGCCTCCGGAGCTGTGTAAAGGTCAAAGGGCGTCCCATAATTAGTCCATAAAGCATCCACACCACAGCCAATCATAGAATACCCCTGTTCAATAGTTATATCTTATTATGTGTTTTAGGGTAAGGCTGTGTCTCCCATTAATTGAAATACTCCATTGCACCAGTGAAAGAAATAGATTCCCTTCATTCCCACTCCAAAAACTTCCATTCCCCCTTTTCGTCAATTGCCATTCGCATGGCCAACCAACAATTGCCGCCATTGACCACGAGGCAGGGTTGGGGAAGAAAGGCGGGTCCCCACCTCGTCATAGAGGGGAGGAGTGAGTCAGCCCCACTCAACCAACCACGAACAAGGGGTTGGACTTGGAGAGGGTGTGGAGAGAAACATCGAGGAGGTTTGCGAAGGTTGAGGGGCGGGGCCTATATAACCCGCAGCTAGGGCGTTTCCAAAAAGAGATGAGCTTTGACAGAGAGACGAGAGGGAGTCCAAGCGGTTGAGTCCAAGAGAGGTGCTTTGAGTGAGTCCGAAAGAAGTCCAGGGTTGAGCTGCAGCTCGAGCCACTGAAACTGCATTTACTGCAGCTCGAGCCACTGAAACTGCATTTACTGCATCTCGAGCCACTGAAACTGCATTTACTGCAGCTGGAGCCACCGAAACTGCAGCCACAGCAGCGTGAGGCCTGGACGGCAGTTTGGAGCAGGGCCGCGAAGGGGCGGCGGCTGCCCAACGAGTCGATCGGTTGCAGGACCAGTTGGACCTCCCTATCCCGCCAGCCATACATCTCCCGCCAGTCCTATCATCATTCCCCGCGTGAGTCTGTCCTTGTTTGTTCTGTCCCTGGGTTAATTAAGACTGTAGGTAAGCTAGCGTTGCACTGTGTATCTAATCTCGTCTGTAAATAAACGCGCCTGCTTTCTTCCTACTTATATGTGTACATAATAAATCCAATTACTCTTCTGTACGTCTTCTTCCTCTTTGTATTCGGTCGCTTTAGAGTTTTCCCGATTGAATAGCGGTGGCGCGATCCGGCCAAAGTTTGGGGCAAATCGGGTATTAGTCGGGGAATAACTGTTCGGTCGCGGTAATACCACCGCTCGGTCAAAATAACATCTTAACCGCGTCCGTAACAATTGGTGTCTGGGAGTGAGATACGAGGCCCGAAGCGCACTTAACGCGCTCAAAATTACAAGCAGTTGGAAATTGTTGTGTTTTAAAGCAAAAACCCGAATTTTGAAATCGCGCCATGGCTGGTCAAGGCGATCGGATGCCGGTGGGTGAGCTAGAGGAGGGGTTAGGAGTAACCCAGGATCAGAGGGACGAAGTAGAGGAGAACATTGGCAATGTGGTTGAGGGAGTATCAGACGCACAAAATGGCGCTATCGCGCACGTGGTTGAAGCGGCACCAAATTTTGCTGCGCCCGTGACCGTAGCAGCACCAAGTTGCGCTGCGCACGTGGTCGCGGCAGCCGAGCCAGAAATGCCAGAGTACATGCGAGTCTTTATGATTCAAATGATGGCAAAAATGGATGCCCAAAATGATAAGTCCACCCGAGAGCGAAGAGAAATGGGTGAGCGGTTGGGAAACCAAATTGTGGGATTGAGGGCTGATAGTGAGCGACAGGGTGAGCAATTGGGGGTAATGAGGGACGAAGCGAGGGGTACCGGTGAGGGGTTAGACAATAATTTTAAGGGATTAGACAAGAAATTTGGGAAGTTCGACGACAAATTTGAGGGGTTAGACCACGGGATAAAAGAGGTAAAGAATGGGTTAATGGGGCTAGAAAATAGGATGGAAGACAAATTGCGGGAAATAGGGGAGCAATCCGCCCGGGAAATCGAACAGATGGGGAACCAGATAGAGGAGGTGAAAATCGGGTTAGAAAGTAAATTGGATGCTCAGAGGGATGAATTGGGACAGATGAGGGTAGCATCTACAAAAGAGAGGGAGGAGATGAAAGAGGAGATATGACGAGGTGTAAGTGAGGAGGTCTCGGGGGTACGCGAGGAGGTAAAGCGAGGCGAAAAGCGTATAGAGAAAGAGGTGAGAAATGGGACGGCAAAGTTACAAGGGGGAATAGAAGATCTGACGGAGGAGGTGGAACAGCTGACAGAGGGACAAACGGAGTGAGTGGAGCAGGTTCAAAGGAACACTGCGGTACTAGGAGGGTTAAAGGCGACACAAAAAGAAATTAAAAATGACTTAATAGTGACACAGAGGCAATGTCAGATGGTACGTGAGGGACTGACAATGAGGTTGGACGAGGTGACAGAGGTAATGGAGACAAAGGACCGGCAGGTGAGGATGCACATAGAGACGGTCACGGTAGCCTTAGAGGACGAACTTGAAGAGACGCACCGGGAAATAAAAGAGGTAAAGCAAAAATTAGAGGAAGTGGAAGAAGAGGTGAGTGAAATTAAGAAGAGACGGACAGAAACTAAAAGAGAAATCCAGGAGGAGGTGATGGAATATGTGCAAGGTCGGTGCTCAACTCATAATGATGTGCTCACTACCCAAATAAAGAGTTTGCAGGTGGCGAAAGAGGTGCGGAGACGAGGTGCCAAGGTGAGTGGCGATATACGAGGAAATGTACATGATGTGAGGGGAGCTTCAGTCGGCTTGGGGATTGATTTGGACCCGGGTGTTCGTGAGAGGCCGTTGGTGAAGTGTGCGACAGGTCTGGTGTGCGAAAAAAGAGGTGTGCGAGAATGTCCGACCATGGGGTGTGTGAGGAAAAGGTGCGCGCCGACCAGTGAGTGTGCTGTCGAGAGTGAGTCGGTAGTAGCGCGTGTGCGAGGGAGCACATGGAAGCGCGTAGTGAGGAGTGTTACAGAGGGTGTAACGGAAGAGTGTGCGCGAGAAAGGTGTGTAACGGACGTGTGCATGGGGAAAGAGTGCGCTGTCAAGAGTAGGGGAGAATGCATGCCTGTGGTGAGTGTTACAGAGGGTGTAACGGGAGAGTGTGCGCAAGAGTGTGCGCGAGAAAGGTGTGTAACGGACAGGGGCATGAGGAAAGAGTGCGCTGTCGAGAGTAAGGGTGAGTGCGCTGTCAAGAATGGAGGTGAAAGTAGTGAGAGTGACACGGAGCGTGAGTTGGTTGTGACAGGTGAGCGAGGATGTACACCTGGAATGGAAGGATGCACACCTGGAATGGTAGAGCGTGTGTGGGAATGCACACTCGAGTTGGTAGTGAGGCACGTGGTTGGGTGTGCGAGTGAGAGCACACCTGTGATTGTCACAGAGGAGGTGACCGAGAAGGGAGCGCGAAGAGGTGTGTTGGTGAGGTGTGCGAGCAACGAGTGTGTGCAAAGGTGTTCGGTGGTCAGGTGTGTGACCAAGTCTGTGAGTGGAATGAGTGTACCTGGGTGTGTAAGAGAAGGTGCAATGACCAAGAGCAGGGAAACGGCTGGATGTATGAGCAAGAAAGGGGTAGCGTATGCGTGTAAGCATGCAGGTGAGGCACCGACGGTAACCGGGTTAGCGGTTAGAACGACAGTTAGCCGAATCGGGCCCTCGGTGCGCGTCGGGCAGTTTCGCGTGCCGCGAGGACCAGCGGGGATCCGAGCCACGGCGGATTCGAAAGGACCGCCGTACGCGATCCACGCTGGGCCTCGCTTTGAACGGCCGCGTCCGTGCTCCACTAGGCGGAGCGGGCAGCCCGATAGGAAGGGTCGTCATGGCGACCACTTTTTATTGAGACGTTCCGGCAGGTCGAGATCGGGCAATTGGATGGCTCCGCGCCGAGGTGGTGCGTGGGATCTCGGCACGGGTAAGCCCCCGTCCCTGCACCGAATGTCGGACGCATCCAGCCGCCGGCACCAAACAACCCGCATTCATTGCTCGGCGTTACGAAGCCGGGCTCTAGACGTGAATTGGCGCACCGAGAGGATCTAATAAGAAGACGGGTGATGAGGTTAGTGTTTTGGACCCAAAATTAGAAAAAGGCAAAATTTGATGATTGGCAAAGGATTGACAGAGTGATGATTGATAATGGTACGGTGATTGGCAGATGATTGGCAAAATTTTTGATTGGCTGAAATTTGATGAGCAAAATTAATAGTGAGAGACCCCCGATGTGGTGGGATGGCCAATCCACCATCCCTCACAGAAGCGGGGGGGGGGCAAAGGAGCACTAGATTATGGGGTTGATGGCAGTGTAAGCTCGCCGAGGGAGGGTTAGGATATAATGTGTAGGGCCCTAGAGATTGACATTAGGTAACGGTAAGGTTAGTTAGTGACAATGACACCAGGTAGCTGGGGACGCAGGTAGCTTAGAGTGGATGATAATGACGTGGTATGTGCTTAGTTTAAAGGGAAGACGGGGAGCACTAAGTTAGCAGGGCAACAGGTAGTTCAGATGATGCCGTGTGAGTGTGGGAGGTGTATTGAGCAGTGTGTGAGGATTGAACAGGTGTGATTGCACAGGTGTGCAACTGAACAGGTGTATGGAGCAGTGTAGGAGGGAGTAGTGGTGATTGCGTGTGGTGTTGACCAAATGGTCCAGGAAGAGGAGGAGGGTGCAGGTGGCACCAGGTGATTGCACAGGTGTGCAACAACAGGTATGAGGAACAGGTGTATGGAGAATGGTTGTGTGAAATACATGGAGTGTGGAATATCTGGAGTATTGGAATGGATGGTCGTGGAGTGAGTATGGTGGAAACTATGGAGTGGAGTGGATGGTGCGAAGGTGTGAATGGGGGAAGGATGGACCCCCATCACGAATACCCGGGGAGGGTAGTGTAAGTGTTAGGTAGAGGGTATAGGTAAATTGTGGTTGGATATTGGCATCTGTGGTGCGGGTGAAAGAATGGTATTTGGATGGGTGCATTAGTGTTGTGGAAATGGCTGGGCGTGTAGCCTGTTAGTGTGTGTAGTTGGTTTGGGCACTCCACCACTGTGAGGATGTCGGCCAGGTGAGGCCGCAGGTGGGCTCTGGGAGCCGGTAGAGTTTTGTGGATGGGGCCCGAGGATCCGGAGGACGGACCCGGGTAGCCCAGTGCCAGAGGGCACCAAGGGGTGACAGAGCCAGGAGGGGCCTTCCCCAGTTAGTTAGGTTAGGGTGAGGAGCTAGGTAAGCTCGGGTGGCAACTGCAGTGGTGGAGGTGTGCAGGTGGGTAGACCTGCTGGGAGAGCTACACGTCACAGCCCAGAAATTGTGCAAGGGCACCGGGAGATGAATCGGGGGAGTGAGACCCCAAATTGAGAAGCACCACAGTTTGGTCAATGGGAATTGGTTTTTAGAACCCATAGTGTAAGTGGCCAATGGATTGGCAGGGAGAGACCCCGGGTAGTGTAAAGTGTGTTAATGTCATTTAGAGGATAGATAGGATGAAGGATCTCCTTGCACCATCTGCATCCACTCACCTGAGGTGACAGGTACTCCGCACCATGCCATGTTTAATTATTTTTTATGTGCAAATGTTTTGGATTGTGAGACGCATCATGACGTGGGTGTGACATTGTGCTTGATGTTCCATCTCTTCCTCCTTATGAGGATTGATGACGAATTTGGGTGATGGCAAATTTTGAAGTAGAGGGATTGTGGAGACGAATTTGGTATTGAAGAAATATGGGGAAGACGTGACAGTAGTGACGAATTTGTAAATGTGTAGATTTTGTAAATATGGGGTAAGGGCAAGGGTAGTGTGGGTGACAGGGGGGGTGACTACGGTAGGGACGAGCTTTCTCACTTCGCCCTCCGTACGCATTTCGCCTTGCATTGCCTTATTGATGTGTACCCTTGTGACCTTACCCCTCGCTCATTTGCCTCTTTTGTCTCCCACATGACCGGTGTGCCATTGGGCGTCGAGGGGAGCGTGCGTGGGTCGGCCATTGTGCGCCCAAAATTCCCAGAACCAGCTGTCTGCATCGATGCACCACATTATGGACCACATGCCTGTGGCCGAGCACCACTGATGGACCCCATGGGTTGGGGCATGGCCCCTCTGCTGGAACCGGCCATGAGGGCCGGAAATCTTGCTGGCGGACCTTGGCCACAGGGCACCGATGCCCCACAGGTGAACCACACATAGTCGGCCCCTGTGGGCCATAAATAAAATAAAAAAGGACACATTGGGTGCATCTTTCAGTTCGAATAGGCCGCCAGTAAGAAAAGCAATGAAAGAAAGACAACAACTGGAAGACAATAATAATAACCAGCAGAGGGAGCCGAAGAGCAAGAGACCACCTGCAGGGTTAGGGGTTGTTGATTTATTTTTATTATTGAACATGCATTGAACATTGATGAACTGTGGTGACTGCACCGATTGGTGCTTGAGGGTGTATTGGTGTGTTTTTGGGTGCTTTCATGGTGCGTCGATGCAGAGCAGACTGTCTCCCCCCCAGAAAGAACAATTACAGGTCCTGGGTTAGTTTTGTAAATAAAAGCAGAGTCATTGTAAATAATGCTCCCCACCGTCAGTGTGTAGTTTGAAGACCATTCCGCAATTCGGTTAACTGTGGGCGTAAGTCTGTTAGGCAGGGTGCAATGGAGCAGTGGGACACATTTATTTATGTTTTAAAACTGTCGCACTCAGGGTCAGGTTAAAAGTAGAGGGAACTACACCTACGTGTCACACTAAATAAAAGTTGTAGGCCCGGGACGTGCCTAAGAGGAGGAGGGTGCAGTGTTGCGGATATGAGGACTGTATTTTTTTTGATTGTGTGTATTATTATTATTGTTTATTCTGTGCCTCCTGCCTCCGGAGCTGTGTAAAGGTCAAAGGCCGTCCCATAATTAGTCCATAAAGCATCCACACCACAGCCAATCATAGAATACCCCTGTTCAATAGTTATATCTTATTATGTGTTTTAGGTTAAGGCTGTGTCTCCCATTAATTGAAATACTCCATTGCACCAGTGAAAGAAATAGATTCCCTTCATTCCCACTCCCAAAACTTCCATTCCCCCTTTTCGTCAATTGCCATTCGCATTGCCAACCAACAATTGCCGCCATTGACCACGAGGCAGGGTTGGGGAAGAAAGGCGGGTCCCCACCTCGTCATAGAGGGGAGGAGTGAGTCAGCCCCACTCAACCAACCACGAACAAGGGGTTGGACTTGGAGAGGGTGTGGAGAGAAACATCGAGGAGGTTCGCGAAGGTTGAGGGGCGGGGCCTATATAACCCACAGCTAGGGCGTTTCCAAAAAGAGATGAGCTTTGACAGAGAGACGAGAGGGAGTCCAAGCGGTTGAGTCCAAGAGAGGCGCTTTGAGTGAGTCCGAAAGAAGTCCAGGGTTGAGCTGCAGCTCGAGCCACTGAAACTGCATTTACTGCAGCTCGAGCCACTGAAACTGCATTTACTGCAGCTCGAGCCACTGAAACTGCATTTACTGCAGCTGGAGCCACCGAAACTGCAGCCACAGCAGCGTGAGGCCTGGACGGCAGTTTGGAGCAGGGCCGCGAAGGGGCGGCGGCTGCCCAACGAGTCGATCGGTTGCAGGACCAGTTGGACTTCCCTATCCCGCCAGCCATCCATCCCCGCCAGTCCTATCATCATTCCCCGCGTGAGTCTGTCCTTGTTTGTTCTGTCCCTGGGTTAATTAAGACTGTAGGTAAGCTAGCGTTGCACTGTGTATCTAATCTCGTCTGTAAATAAACGTGCCTGCTTTCTTCCTACTTATATGTGTACATAATAAATCCAATTACTCTTCTGTACGTCTTCTTCCTCTTTGTATTCGGTCGCTTTAGAGTTTTCCCGATTGAATAGCGGTGGCGCGATCCGGCCAAAGTTTGGGGCAAATCGGGTATTAGTCGGGGAATAACTGTTCGGTCGCGGTAATACCACCGCTCGGTCAAAATAACATCTTAACCGCGTCCGTAACAATATTATAGGTGGGAATAATGTGAAACGGCATCTGTAATAATCAACCCCCTCTGCTTTCCCTTTACCTTCCCTGACCCCTCCTGCCCCCCCCAACCCCCCCACACCCACCCCCACACACAAGTAGTATGAAAAGGGGGGTTCTGAGATAAGATATCGAGCAGGTGAGTGAGCGATGGCGAGGGAAAACTAGTGGAACGAGCGAGAGCGTGTGGAACAAGTGTAAGCGAATGTACATGCGAGTGGTCCTGTGGAGATGTTTTGCCTCAGGACCCCCCCTTTTCATACTACTGCCCAGAGTAGTACCTTGAGTAACTCTAGCCTGGACAGGAAGAGGAAATGAGAGGATTCCATTTAGAGCAACACGTTGACGACGACAGGTTAGGAAGTCCGCCAGCCATAAGTGGAGATTTCCAAGGATACCATAAGAGGAGACTTTGATGAGAAGAGCGGGGTGCCAGACAGTATCAATGGCATGAGATATGTCAAGGGAGACGGTCCTGATTTCCTGTCTGGCATTGAGGACCTCCATCCATCGTTTTCTCTCTCTTTCTTTCTCTCTTTCTCCAACTCTGTCGTGGCCCTCACTTTGTGAATGCGGGGGTACACCATCCTGGATGTGGGGGATCTCTGGGTCGCTCTTGCAAGATCTATCAGCTGTCTCCATGCGGTGGACTTGTTCGAGAGAACTGTCTGGCGGTATACAACAACAACATCCGACCACGAGTTTAGGAAAGTAGACAAGAATAAGGAAGCTTTTGCAGGGTTCATGCTTTATTTCCTGCAGACAGGCATCCATGCATTTCAGTGACCAGGTCACACAAACACACCTATTCATTCAACATCTACAGCCTTCCTTGTCTCAGCATGCCATTTGATGTATCCAGGAAGGAACTTCATGAATGGATAGGCCAAGCGAAAGTCCAGAATTTCAAGCAGTTAAGGGGCTGCCTTCGAGTTTAGCAACATGGCTCTCAACCAGTGAAATGCATGGTCAGAGGACAATCACTTTGGAAACAGAATATTTTCACAAACGTGGGCGAAAGCTTATGGTGGACAGATGGTGGTGCAAGCATGCCTCAACTACGAAATAAACATGCCGTGACAAGTGCACAGCAACATATCACAAAATTCTAAAAGAACAGGACAGACTAACAAGTAAAACCTTTTCTCTACAGGTCCAGCACTCTTTCCCAGCCTGCTCACATTTGCATAGCTCAGGGAATACTCGAGGATGGTACGTGGACAGAGGTTGAAATACACTCCAGGACAAGCATAGGTGTACAATGAGCATGCTGGAAAACATGAAACAGGAGACATGCAGGAAGCCCGCAGAATTCTAAAATTGGCTTTTTCCGCCACTTGTCGGACTTGTAACTCCTGAATTGGTGATGCAGCCCATTTTGGTCCGAAGTAACATGATGTGCTTACTGCCATGCTTAAAAGAAACGGGGTGCAACTTACATGAGCAGGTGAGTAGACCATTGATGCCGAGTACCAACTCACATGTAGTTGTGAAACTCATTGAAAAATTGGG
Organism: Myxine glutinosa; assembly: GCF_964187855.1. Classification (NCBI taxonomy): domain Eukaryota; kingdom Metazoa; phylum Chordata; class Myxini; order Myxiniformes; family Myxinidae; genus Myxine; species Myxine glutinosa. The sequence goes on from NC_136273.1 coordinate 34,009,532, forward strand.
CTAGATCTGAGGTTATTCTCAGGTAAACAGATATGCATTTTGGGATTAAAGCTGTAAGACCAGGCGTTGAGCTGAAGTTTTTTGGGGGTTGGGTGAGAGGGGAATGGGTGGAAGCAGCGTCTCTTGTGTTAAAATATTGAAATACGGGAATGCAAGGAAAGACGGAAAATGCTTCGGATGAAGCTTGCACTTAGGCCTCGGCAAATGACCAGGACTTGGATGCCCATTGTGCCAAGTGAGGGGGAGGTTATGCTTGACTAGAGTCTGAAAAGCCAACTCGACTTCCTGGCCTAAAATCTGGGTGTCGAAGATCGGTTATCAGGTCCTTGGGAGTCATCAAGTGGGTGGATCCTGATGAGGAGCATAGGGAGGGATACATGGATAAGAGAAATCAAGATCAGCATTACATTTCCCAGGAGGTGTATGAGGAAAGGCAAGGGGTGTGATGGTGAGATTAGTAATGAGAGTGCTATTTTATTGAAATAAAATGTAAAGGTTAAAAACCCACCCATAAGGACCTCCCAGTTTCCATTGGTTGCGGTGACCTCGTAAGCGCAACGCGTTTCTGCGTAGGTTGCTCCGCCGAGAACAAAGAGCAACAGTCGTGGACCGCTGCGGCCTTCATGCCAGCGGCCATACATTCTTCCACTGGAGGGGTCAAATAGGCGAGATTTCAGAGGTCATAATAAATAAGGAAAATTGCCATAAAGTATGAACGCTCAAGAAAGGTCTTCAAAGAAATTCTTAAAGGTCACGTGGGTTTGTGCGTGGGATCATTTAAATATTACTTTTACAAAATGGTGGAATTTTTCCCCCTCCACTCTTCCCTACCCCTTCTCAATGTTTTCATATACATTATTTTGTGGCGGACACAAAAGCCCACTGGCGTGGTGACATCATTCCACGCACCAAGTGGGCGGTGGCCACGCCCGAGGGGTAGGCGTGGCCTCATGATATACCCCGGGCGACCAGCCCGGAGGAGTACAGTGTTACAGTGTAGTCTTACAATAAAGACGTTTATATGTTACCGCTTGTCCGCTTCCTCCTTGCTCACAAGCAGCGCGCGTAACGCCGCGCTTCACTGGTGACCCTCGACGTTGGATCTGCCGGAGCGATCCTTCCACACGCGACGCCATCGCCATGGCCGCCTTCGTCAAACTTCCGGAATTTTGGGAGGCTCAGGCCGAAGTCTGGTTCGTCCAGGCCGAAGCCCAATTTCAGCTTCGGCACCTCACCGGCGATGACACGCGCTACTGCCACGTCGTCGCCTCCCTCGGGCCCGGCACGGCCGCTCGAGTTGTGTCCGTCCTTCGCCACCCACCGGACGGCCACAAGTACGAGGCACTCAAGCGGCTACTCCTAGCCACGTTCAGCCTCACGGACGACGCACGGGCCGACCGCCTCCTGGATCTCCCCGAGCTCGGTGAGACGCGCCCGTCGGTCCGAATGGACCATATGCTGTCACTGTTGGGCGACGAAGCCCCCGGTTCGCTATTCCGGGCGCTTTTCCGTCGCCAACTTCCAGCGCAGGTTCGCCTCGCGTTGGCCGGGACCGGGCTAACGGAACCCCGAGCATTGGCGGCCGAGGCGGACAAGTACTTCGCCGCTTCGGACACGCGGGCGAGCGTTGGCGTGGCCGTCACGGCCTTCGACGCTGCTGTTCCACAGCATCATCTTCTACAGCACGCTGAGTTTCAGCAGCATGCTGATACGCACCTCGTGAACGCCGCCACGCCCCGCCCACCGCCGCGGCGAAAACCGCCACCGCGGGGAAACCCGTCGACTCCACCGGCCTGGCGGAGCCAGCCGCGCTCCTCCAGCTCCACCACCTGGTGCTGGTTCCACGCCAAGTTCGGCCACGAAGCTCGGCGGTGTCATCCGCCGTGCTCCTTCAACGGGTCGGGAAACGCCCGGGCCGGCGCTCAATTGTGGCGATGAGCGCCGGCCGTTCGAGCAGCCTGCTGTTCATAACGGACACCTTCTCCGGGCGCCGTTACCTGTGCGACACGGGAGCACAGGTGAGTGTCATTCCCGCCGGCACGTCAGACAAGCACGCCGCGGGTGGGGGCCCCGCGCTGCTTGCCGCGAACGGGACGCCCATCCGTACGTACGGAAAACGCTGCCTCTCTCTGCGGTTTGGAGGGCAGGTTTTCCGATGGACGTTCGTCACCGCCGACGTGCCCATGGCACTGCTTGGCGCGGACTTCCTGTGCGCTAATGGGCTCCTGGTCGACGTCAAGCGCAGACGGCTTGTCCAGGCCGAGACGTTCAGCTCGCTCGCATGTGCGTTGCCCAGCTCAACGAGCGGCTTGCCAAGCGGCTTGCCGAACGATTCGGTTCCGGCCACGTTGGTCTGTACGCTTCCGGCAGCGGACGCATTCACCCGCCTCCTCGCCGGCTTCCCGGCCCTCACGCAGCCCACCTTCTCGGCGGGGGCCGTCAAGCACGGGGTGGCCCATCACATCCCCACCGTCGGGCCACCGGTCTACGCCCGGGCACGCCGCCTCGAGCCGACGAAGCTGGCGGTGGCAAAAGCGGAGTTCGCTACCCTGGAGCGACTCGGCATCGTTCGGCGCTCAGAGAGCGCTTGGGCGTCGCCGCTGCACATCGTGCCGAAGCCCGGCGGGGGATGGCGACCGTGCGGGGACTATCGCCGTCTCAATGACGCCACGACTCCCGACCGCTACCCCGTCCCCCACATTCAGGACTTTTCCGCCCGTTTGGCGGGCAGGTCCTTCTTCTCGAAGGTGGACCTCATACGCGGCTACCATCAGGTCCCCGTCAGGCCGGAGGACGTCCCGAAGACGGCGGTCATCACGCCATTCGGACTCTTCGAGTTCCTGCGCATGCCCTTCGGTCTGAAGAATGCGGCTCAGGCGTTCCAGCGACTGATGGACAGCGTCCTGCGCGACTTGGATTTTGTCTACGTCTACCTGGACGATATCCTCGTCGCCAGCGCGTCCCGCGAAGAGCACCTACGCCACCTCCGCACGCTCTTCGAACGCCTGGGCCAGCATGGCCTGATTGTGAACCCCGCAAAGTGCCGGTTCGGCGCCGCCACAATCGATTTTCTGGGGCACCGTGTCACCAGGCACGGAGCCATCCCCCTGCCGGCCAAGGTGGAGGCGGTGAAGGGGTTTCCGCGCCCCCGCACGATCAGAGGGCTGCAGGAGTTCCTGGGCATGGTGAACTTTTACCATCGGTTCCTGCCCCGTATCGCCCAGCTCCTGCGCCCCCTGCACGAAGCTCTCCGAGGTAAGCCGGGCAAAGGCGACGTTACCTGGACCGAGCAGATGGACACGGCGTTCACGGGCGCGAAGCTCGCCTTGGCTAACGCCACCATGCTCGCGCACCCGGCGCCCGATGCACCGATCGCCCTCACCACCGATGCCTCGGACTACGCGGTGGGCGCGGTGCACGAGCAATGGGTGCGTGGAGCTTGGCAACCGCTGGCGTTCTTTAGCCGGCAGCTTCGCCCGCCCAAACGCCGTTACAGTACCTTCGACCGCGAGTTGCTCGGACTTCACTTGGCGGTCAGGCACTTCCGCCATCTGCTCGAGGGCCGGGCGTTCACTGCCTTCGTCGACCACAAGCCGCTGATCTTCGCGATGGGCAAGGTCACCGAGCCGTGGTCGGCCCGGCAGCAGCGTCACCTCTCGGCCGTGTCCGAGTACACGACGGACATCCAGCACGTCGCGGGGAAGGACAACCCGGTGGCGGATTGCCTTTCCCGGGCCGTCGCCCACGCAGTCCACCTCGGCATCGACTATGCCCGGATGGCAGCGGACCAGGCCGCTGACCCCGACGTCCAGGCCTTGCGGACCGCCGTCACGGGCCTCCGCGTCACCGAGGTGCCGTTCGACGGCGCGGGCGCGGCCCTCTTGTGCGACGTCTCCCTCGGGCGTCCCCGCCCCATTGTGCCCGCGGGCTGGCAGCGCCAGGTGTTTGACGCCATCCACGGCCTGTCCCACCCGGGCGCGAGGGCCTCCCAAAGGCTGATCTCCGACAAGTTCGTCTGGCATGGCCTCCGGAAGGCCGTCCGCGGCTGGGCCAGGACATGCCTCGCGTGCCAGCGCGCCAAGGTGCACCGGCACACCCAGGCCCCGTTGGCCCCGTTCACGGTGCCGGAACGCCGGTTTGACCACGTCCACGTGGACCTGGTGGGACCTCTGCCCCCCTCACGGGGTTTCACCCACGTCCTCACCATGGTGGACCGCACCACCCGGTGGCCGGAGGCCGTGCCGTTGGCGTCCACAACGGCGGCCGATGTCGCGCAGGCTTTCATCGCCACCTGGGTCGCCCGGTTCGGCGCCCCCTCAGACATCTCATCCGACCGCGGCCCCCAGTTCACCTCGGAGCTCTGGGGGGCGGTTGCGCAGGGGCTCGGGGTCCGGCTGCACCGAACCACGGCCTACCACCCCCAGGCTAACGGCCTGTGTGAGCGATTTCACCGCTCATTGAAGGCCGCGCTCCGGGCCACCCTCCGCGACGGCGGCTGGGTCGACAGGCTCCCCTGGGTCCTGCTGGGCCTCCGGACGGCGCCCAAGGAGGACCTGCGCGCATCCGCGGCGGAGTTGGTCTTCGGGCAACCGCTGCGGGTGCCGGGCGAGTTCCTCCCCGACTCCACGGCACCATGGTCCGCGGCACAGCAGCGCTCCGCTCTGCAAGAGACCGCCCAGAGGTTCGCCCCGGTGCCAACGGCATGCCACGGGCACCCACCGACGCACGTCGCCCCGGAGCTTCGCACGGCGGAGTACGTCTTCGTCCGCCACGATGCCCATCGGACACCACTGCGGCCCCCGTACGACGGGCCTTTCCGCGTGCTGGAGACCGGGGCGAAGCACTTCACCCTGGACATCGGCGGTACTCCTGACCGCGTTTCGGTAGACCGCCTCAAGCCGGCCCACCTCGATGTGGACCATCCACCGCCAGTGGCCCGACCCCCACGTCGGGGCCGCCCTCCTGCGGGCGGACCCCCGGCACCGCCCAGCCCCGCCGCCACGCCGCCCCCCGATCCTGCACCCATCCCAGGAGCAGCCAGGGGCATCCCACCTGGCATCCCTGCACCCCGGACGCCGCCGATCGCCAGGGGGCGCTTCGGCCGGGTCATTCGTCTGCCCCGCAAACTGGCCCTCCAGGTGCGCGGGAATTCTGGGGGGGCGCGTGTGGCGGACACAAAAGCCCACTGGCGTGGTGACATCATTCCACGCACCAAGTGGGCGGTGGCCACGCCCGAGGGGTAGGCGTGGCCTCATGATATACCCCGGGCGACCAGCCCGGAGGAGTACAGTGTTACAGTGTAGTCTTACAATAAAGACGTTTATATGTTACCGCTTGTCCGCTTCCTCCTTGCTCACAAGCAGCGCGCGTAACGCCGCGCTTCAATTTACCTTTTCTTCTTTACTCCACTGTCCGAGTTTTTCCTTTTCTAAATTTTGCAACCCCTTCTCCATTCCCTGGACCAAGCAATATCTATATCTATATTTCCTCTTGGAAGGCAAATCCAACTGAAGGCAATCTCAGTTCCTTCCACCAAGCTTGGAACAAGTGTTTGTCTACCCTCAGGAGTGCCAGGAAGCACTATCTCTCCACACTCAAGATTGAAATCTCAAACCTGTCTCCTTCCTCCAAATCCTGGTGGCGTCTTGTCAAATCCGTTTCTGGTGTTTGTTCCCCCTCCATCCCCTCCCTTACCTCAAATGGCGACACATTTGACACCGCACGTGACAAAGCCGAATGCCTCAACTCTGTGTTTGCGTCAAAATTTTGTGTCCCAAACCCATCTCTCTCTGTTCCCACCTTTCCCAGTCGAACCCAACTGCTCCTGGACTCTGTGTCCTTCTCTCCTGACAAGGTGGAGAAGTTTTTGTCAAACCTCGACTCTGATTCTGCAACTGGACCAGACGGCATCAGCCCACGGGTCCGAAAATCCTCCTCTGCCGCTCTATCTCAACCTTTCTCTGGTCTTTTCACCCTCTCTTTTGCTCAAGGTCATCTGCCAGCATCTTGGAAATCAGCAAACATTACCGCTTTACACAAAAAATGTGCAAAAACAGATCCTTGCAACTGCAGACCAATCAGCCTGCTTATCAGCAAATTATCAGCAAAATCATGGAATCCATCATTGCTTCGGATATCAAATCCTTCCTCTTCTCCAATGGCTTGATCTCTGATCATCAATTTGGATTCAGACCAGGCCATTCTACTCTGGACATGCTGCTTCTGCTGCCTCAACGATGGATGGAGGTCCTCAATGCCAAACAGGAAATCAGAGCCGTCTCCCTTGACATATCACGTGCCTTCGACACGGTCTGGCACCCAGCTCTGCTCACCAAACTCTCCTCCTGTGGTATCCATGGAAATCTCCACTCATGGCTTGCGGACTTCCTCTCTGGTCGTAGGCAACGGGTGGCCCTGAATGGATTTCTCTCATCTCCTCCTCCTGTTCTGGCTGGAGTTCCCCAAGGCAGTGTTCTGGGCCCTGTGCTATTTCTGGTCTTCATGATGATCTCTCTGACTCTCCGGAAAATCCTCTCTATCTCTTTGCTGATGACTCCACTCTCTGCCGCTCCATTCCTCATCCCTCAGATCGGCAGTCTGCAGCCTCCTCTCTCTCTGCAGACCTGGATAAAATCACAGACTGGTCAAACAAGTGGAACATGTCTTTCAATCCTGACAAATCCCACACTCTTACTATGTCTCTCTGAAAAGACCAACTGGAAAACCCTCCCATCTACTTTCTCAACAATCCTCTCCAAGAAGTTCTGTCGCTCAAGCTTTTGGGTCTCACTATCTGCCATGATCTTTCCTGGGATAACCACATTTCCAAGCTGGCCTCCAAAGCCAGTCGCCGACTGGGCATCCTCCTGTCGTGCAAAGTCCTTCCTTGGCACACCTGAGCTCCTCACCACATACAAGGCTTTCATCCGCAGCTCAATGGAAGAAAGCTCTCCCCTCTGGGCCAGTGCTCCTGCCTCACACCGAGCTCGGCTTCACGCTGTTGAAACCAAAGCTTTTTTTTGTTTTTTGTATCCTGAATCGAGGCTCGTGAAAGAGCTGACATTTACTTCACAAACAAATCAACCAGACAAATAAAATATATAAAAAGAGGGAGCGGAAGACAAGAGAAGGGGAAGCACACAAACACTTGAGAGCACACAACATTTAAGAGCAGGGACATGTGTGGGAGGGAGAGGGCTTGGGGGGAGGAGGCGTGGGAACGGGGGGGAGGGGGATCATTTCAGAATCATTGGAATCTCCTGCGATGAAGCTAACTCCGAGGGCCTTTCACTCACTCACCGCAGGCTGGTTGGTGGTTTTTCTGTCTTCTACCGACTCCTCTCCAGCCTTGCTCCCCCAGCTCTCTCTGTGCTCTGTCCCCCTAATATTCCTACAGGTCGCACAAGATCTGCCAGCAACCCTCTTATGGTGAAACTGCCAAAATCTAGGCTCTCTGCTCACCTTCACTCTTTCATTCCCCTTTTTTCCCGCCTCTGGAATAAACTCCCCCACTCCCTTCAATCCCACTCCTCCCTCCTCGTCTTTAAAACAGCTGTTCACCACCATCTCTTATCTTCCCCCATCCAAAACCTTGATCTTTTCTACCCCTGTTAATTCACCCCAGATACACTTTTTTTGAAATTCCAACTTCTTTCCTGGAAGTCCTTGCAGTGTTGATGTGTTTTATACCTATCCCACCTCCCCCCAAGCCCTCCCCCTCCCACATTTCTCTCGATGTCCTTGCTCTCAAATGTTGTGTTTGTGTCCTTCCCCCTCTCTCCCCATCTTGTGTTCCGCTCCTCTTATTTTGTGTTTTATGTGTCGGTTGCCTTTTTGTGTGATTAATGTCAGCTCTTTCACGAGCCACGATCTTGTATACAAAAAAAAGAAGATCATTAAATTCCAAAATAATTTAGCTGGTGTCAATGATAGAATGGATCTTGAAGACGGACCCTTTCCTCACCCTATAAAATGACAGGAAATAGAGATCCCCACAGGGCTCGTGCAAATACAGGAAATAGAACAAATATAAATTGAATCTGTTGATTTTTAATGCGGAACTTTTGAAATGACATATTCCGCCACAGAATACCTGGCATGCATGCGCAGAAACCTCAATAAATGGCGGCATTCACAGCATCATAAAGTATATAGTGTGTCGGAGATAAGGATTGTTAATTAAAATGGTTCACCAAGCTTCTAAAATAAGCTGAAAATACTTGGAAAAGTACCACAGAGGAAGTGCTGTGCCTTTGTACAACGAAAGACTTGGAAAACTTTCTCAGCTCGCCAAACGGGGAGCTGCCCTTCATGAAAACTCCCGATGATGTAGACTGGGGCAAGGCCCAAGTGTAAATCCCCGAAGGATTGCTACCATTGAATGGACTGTGTATCTGGATTGATTGTTTATGAACACCAATGGGAAGGACATATCTAGGGTTTATGAATGTTTAAGGTAAGTTGAAAATAACGACATTTACTATGCATTATGTTGGAAAAGAGGGTGGGATGGGGGGCAGGTGGGATATACGGCCTACGGGAGCTGCGATGGCTGTCGTAAATACATTGTTTGTTTGGTTACGTAGCCACAAGAGAAATTAAACAACATTTTTGCATCAATGGCTAAAAGTTGAAGTGTCCGTCTATGTGTGTATATGTTTTTTTCCGGCTTTCGTAGATCACGTCATTTTACCACGCCCCTCTCGTTCGCCAGACCTTTCGCAAACTGCAAGCGGGATGCTTCGCAGCCTTTCTCGCATATGCAGGAAGTGATATGTTGGAACAAGGAACTTTAGTGAACAAAGCAACTTCATTTATCAACATTATACACCTCCTAACCAGGCACTGCTTAGTTTTGTCTCCACACCAGTCACCACTACTGTGGCATTCGAGCGGCGACACCGGCGGGTCTTCTCTGTGCTGCTGCCGGCAGTTGAGGCTGGCCAGCCCGGCGACGCTTTAGGGCTGCCTGGTCCACGTACTTACCGAGCTGATCGTTGAAGGCCTTCTTCATGTTCGGCACTGCGTTGAGCGCAGAGAGTGTCCTGAAGGGTTCACCTGCATATGTGGACTCACTTGCTTCGCGCATATCTGGTTACCTTGAGAACGAGTTTCCAAGAACAACGTGAAGAACAAGCTTGCTGTGATCTTCCTTCCCGATATCCATGTTTTCACTGTGGGTCATCTTCACAATGTAGTCAAGGAATCTACTTGAACTTTCCTTCCCATGAGCAAGCTCTGCTTATCCTTGATATAGAGCGCTTTTAGCTGCATGTGTTTTGTTTGTTCTTGTCATTTGTTGTATATTTTTGTGATATTTTTCATGTTGTTTTATTTTAATTTTATATTTCTTTCTTTTATTATACTTTATTTCCTTTTTCTACATCAAATGTTGTCATTTTATTTATCAGTTTTCAAATTTTCATAACAATCGGCAACGGATTTTCATTAATTTTCATAACAATCGGCAAACAAACTTTTAAACATTGGACGAACTTTTTAACATTGGACGCTATTTTGTTGAACAAACCAAATTCCGTGTTGACTTGAACATTTCGAAAAGGTTGTGACTCACTCGGAACATGCGCAAGCAAAACACAAAGAGGATCTCAGGGTGGTATTCATGAACAAAAGCAAATTAAGGTTCAGCTCAGTAATCAAAGAATGAAAAATCACTCATCGAGCGACGCTTGCCAAAAGATAATAAAGCAGAATGGCACTCTGTAGAGCATCCTTTTGACCTCAAAAATAATTGGTGGTTGAATTCAGTGACCTGATATGCAAATCGTCTTCAAATTTTAAGTTAATCAAATTAAAATTGACAATTTTAGAAATCTGAAAAAAGTGCTTGACCTTTGGACTATGTTGACCTTTTGACCTCAATAAATAGGATTCTGTGAGACCACCAAATCTACCATTTGGTGAAGTTTCGTGAAGATTGGTTTGAAGAAGATTGATTCCTTTCATTGATCTTCATTCAAACAATCTGTATAATGTAAATCAGATCATCATGTCTCAAGCTTCACAAAGGGTTATGTTGTCATAGGTAGGAGAGCTCCTTGATGGCTGGCGTGTACAAATAAAGAGTTTTCAGAAGGAATTGCTGTTTGTTTTTATAATCATGATGGAAGTTTCTATCATGCAAAATTGCTTTGGCATCATTTAACAGCTTCAAAATATTTTTGAAAATGAAAATACCATCACATGTCATGGCCTTAAACAGTGGACATAGCCTACCTTCCGGCAGCTCCTCCCGCAGTGCTACGCGACACAAAGGGCCACTGTCGAGCGTCCAGCTTGTCCTCGATCGCATCCTGAATGACGAAATTAACAATAACAGGAACAACTCGAGAGTTCATGGAATCCATTACACCAATGCTGTCTTGAGAAACAAGGACATGGGTGGTGCTGACGAGTGGCAAATTGAATTGGTCGTTATGATGTAAAATGCCATAATATTTTGTCAAAGTACAACTCAACGAAAGGGGTTTTGAAAGTGGAACAAGGTGATTTGTGTTCTACATCGTTCGGCTTTATAGAATTTTAAATAAAATAAAGATTTTAAAGGTTGTAAAAAAAAAATTCCGGAATTGTACCGCTGTTGATGCAGTGTCTTTTACATCACCTTAGTTAACACATTTCATTCGGTTTCTGTGCCTGTTGTTTGTGTCCTTTATGACGTCCTTAAAAACAGGAAGGTTCCTGTTTGGAATGATTTTCAATTTTTTTTGACTGCCAGACAGGTAGACAGAGTAATAAACCTGACTCCTCTCTGCGCATGCGCAATCGGGATTAATTGAAGCCAAAGACCTGCTAGACTGCAGGTTTGTTTTCCGATTCATGTTCCGATTAGTGTTCAAAACATAACATTCAATTGAAATAAAGTTGTTCCTGAATCATAAACTGCCGTTTGAAGATAGAAGGACAGACAGACAGACAGAAGTGAACCAATTGATTAACCCTGGTTTTCGCTTCACTTGCGCGGGGTGACAATATTGATACAACGAAAAAGAAAATAAATTATTATATATTCCCTGATTACTTCTTAATTTATTTGATTCTTTTCCAGCAGAGACAGCATGGAGTAAAATAACAATAAAAGAGAAGCAATATATAGTGCAGACTATTGTAATGACCAGTGGTGGTCATTTCAAATGCAGGGTAAGAGGGAGTGGATGACTTGCTTGCATGACATCCTTGAGCAGAGGAACCCAGCGTGACAGCTGATACGTCTTTTCACCTGGCCACTCTCGGCGTTCTGGTCCACGCCGGCGCCTGGTCGTAGACTAGAAAGCAGAAAGCAGTATTACAAGGTTTGAACCACCTTTAGAGGCCATTTTTTTTCTGCAGAGCTTCCCTGCAGGGCAGGGGTTGGCCTTTTTTGCCTTTTTTGGGCACCGTGGTCCCATTTTTAAAGCAATGTTTTATGGCAGGATGCTCTTCCTGCCGCCAACCCTGTTCGTCGCCTCTTGCAACACACAGGGAATTGTCAATGAACTGGGACTCAATTTGCCGACCCCAGAAGGATGACAGGCTGAGTCAACCCCCCTGGCGTTAATTCAGCGATCGACCCGGATTTGAACCTCCGATGCTAGGATCCCAAGCCGGCACCCTAACCGCTAAGCCAACACCAGGCTCAATATTACAAGGTGTGATGTCGTAAACAGAATTTGCTTTTCCAAACCCTTGCTTTCAAAAAAACACGATTGAGGGTCCATCTATCTTTTACTTGTGCAACTAGTAGGGCATTCGGTCGAGGGCATACCTCTGCCCAGATGAACAGTTTACATTTTGTATCCCACTTTTGGTGTGAGTCATCGTTTTTTGACGAATCTCTTCCCTTCGTTGGCGTGCTCACTCAGCATTGTGCGACATCTGTATAGTCCAATGCGGGACCCACAGCGTCTACCACAAACATCACAGGTATAGCCTGGGCCTTGCAGAGATGGACATTGGCAGATTTTCCTTTCTTGCCTCCACCGTCTCGCGGTAGCAAGTGTCCCAGGTCTTTGCGGCAAATGTTATGGCAAGCTAACCTGTTTGTGGCCTGATGTTCACAGGTGGCAGCTGGAATGGCCCAAGACTTGAGTATAGTTGTCCAAATTTACCAAATTTACCAAAAATTAACCAAACTTACCAAATTTAAGTTGTCCATAGAAAAACGCTCCTGGGATTATATGGTCCTCCATGCGTGTGAGGTGTCCTGAACAACGAAGCTGGGCTTGCATCAGGAAATACTCAATTCCTTGGATGCGACAGTTGTCTAGGATTGTGGTGTTTGGTATTCTGTCTCGCCGGGTGATGCCAGAATCTTGCGAAGGCATCGCATATGGAATTGATCAAGGTGTTTCATATGGTGAAACTGATAGGCCGTATCTGGATCCGGACCTGAACAAAAATCTAATCGGCTTGTTCTTGTCACCGAACCAACTCATCCAACTTGTTTTGTCACGACTCGTCCACAACATTTTGAGATACCCTGCTCACAGACAAAAAAATAGACAGGGTTGAAAACCCAACCTCCGTCCATCTTTGATGGCTGGCAGAGGTAAAGATGGTGGGAGTTTTCACACCTTCTCATACTTTCCTTTCCGTGTCCTATCACTCCTCCCTCTCTTTCCGTCAATTTTAATTTTCGCTGTTTAGTGCCCCTCGACCTCACTTAGGCATGTACAGTCACGTGAAAAAGTAAGTACACCCCATGTAAAGTTTTGACTTTCAACATATTTCAACATACAGCTATTTGATCTTCATTTCAACAATATTGATAGATAAAGGTGATATAATATAACAAATATCATGAAACATTTACATTTTGTAGTCCATTGTATAATTTAAATAAACATAAATGCAAATTTCGCATGTGGAAAAAGTAAGTACACCCTTGGCTCTCATAGGTGGTATTGCCCCCTTTGGCAGAAACAACCTCAAGTAGGCGTTTCTTATAACTGTCGACCAGTCTCTGACATCGACTGGGAGAAATTGTTGCCCACTCCTCCATGCAGAATTCTTTCAGCTGTGCGATGTTTGAGGGGTTTATTGCATGCATAGCTCGTTTCAAATCCCCCCACAACATCTCGATGGGATTTAGATCCGGGCTTTGACTTGGCCATTTCAGAACCCTCCATTTCTTTCTTTTCAGCCATTCCTTGGTGGATTTACGAGTATGTTTCGGGACATTGTCATGTTGCAAGGTCCACCTTCGGTTGAGCTTCAACTTTCTGACAGATGGCCTCACATTATCCTCAAGCACCCTCTGGTACAATGAAGAATTCATAGTGGATTATATGATGGTGAGCTGCCCAGGCCCTGATGCAGCAAAGCTGCCCCAAACCGTAATATTTCCACCACCATGCTTTACCGTTGGTGTTGGAACCCATCTGTGGATCGGTCCCATCGGCCGATGGGTCTGCGCCATCTGCGGATGTGTTGTTCACCTTGAAGGAATGTGTATGCATCATAATTCATCTCTGTTAAATTCTGTTTAACGTATTGTATCCGTATTCCGTAAATTGTATCCGTAATTGTATCCGTAATTGTATCCGTATTGTATCCGTAAATTCTGTTTAACGTATTGTATTGTTTGTGTTAAAAATCATCTCTGTTAAATTCCTACCACATGTAATTCCAATGACTGTGTACCTGATTGAAGAGCACCATTCTGTCAACACATTCCTTCAAGGTGAACAACACATCCGCAGATGGCGCAGACCCATCGGCCGATGGGACCGATCCACAGATGGGTTCCAACATTGGTATCAGGTTCTTGTGGTCAAAAGCTGTCTTTGGTTTTCGCCAACATGTCTTCTGGTACTGTGGCCAAATAGCTTAACCGTTGACTCATCTGTCCAGACCACATTGTTCCAGAAGTGCTCGTCTTTGCCTAGGTGTTCATTGGCAAACTTTAGTCTTGCCCTGATGTTCTTTCCGGACAGCAAAGGTTTCCTCCTGGCACACCACCCATGTATATCAAATTTGTGCAGCATCTGTCTCATGGTAGACTCGTGCACTTTGACATCAACAGTGGCAAGAGCTAGCTGTAGGTCCCGTGATGACATTCTGGGGTTGTTAGAGACTTCTTTCAGCATATTGCGGTCTGCTCTCGGGCTGAACTTGCTGGGGCGGCCTTGCCTGAACAAGTTGGCAATTGTTTGGAATCTTCTCCACTTGTAGATGATGTTCCGGACAGTCGAATGATTGATTTCAAATTGTTTGGAGATCTTTTTAAATCCCTCCCCAGACTCGTAGGCATCCACAGTCATGTGAAAAAGTCAGTACACCCCATGTAAAGTTTTTACTTTTTCAACATATTTCAACATACAGCTCTTTGATCTTCATTTCAACGATATTGATAGATAGAGGTGATATTATATAACAAATATCATGAAACATTTACATTTTGTAGTCCATTGTATAATTTAAATAAACATGAATGCAAATTTCGCATGTGGAAAAAGTAAGTACACCCCGTCATTTATCACTACTTCAAATACCTAAAATTAGAATCAGGTGCACCAGCTCAGGTGCAAATGATTAGAACATCGTCAGAGAGGATCTTGGAGGAACCTGTCTTATTTAAACCTCAGACATTTAGTTTGGTTTCCTCTTTGTTGTTGAAGTGTGCGGCATCACCATGCCTAGATCAAAAGAGCTCTCTGAGGCCTTCAGAAAGAAGGTTATAGATGCCTCCGAGTCTGGGAAGGGATTTAAAAAGATCTCCAAACAATTTGAAATCAATCATTCGACTGTCCGGAAGATCATCTAAAAGCAGTGGAGCAGATTCCAAACAACTGCCAACTTGTTCAGGCCAGGCCGCCCCAGCAAGTTCAGCCCGAGAGCAGACCACAATATGCTGAAAGAAGTCTCTAAGAACCCCAGAATGTCATCACGGGACCTACAGGTAGCTCTTGCCACTGTTGATGTCAAAGTGCACGAGTCTACCATTAGAAAGAGGCTGCACAAATTTGATCTACATGGGAGGTGTGCCAGGAGGAAACTTTTGCTGTCCAGAAAGAACATCAGGGCAAGACTAAAGTTTGCCAATGAACACCGAGGCAAAGACCAGCACTTCTGGAACAATGTGCTCTGGACAGATGAGTCAAAGGTAGAGCTATTTGGCCACAATACCAGAAGACATGTTTGGCGAAAACCAAAGACAGCATTTGACCACAAGAACCTGATACCAACTGTAAAGCATGGTGGTGGAAATATTATGGTTTTGGGGCAGCTTTGCTGCATCAGGGCCTGGGCAGCTCACCATCATAGAATCCACTATGAATTCTTCATTGTACCAGAGGGTGCTTGAGGATAATGCGAGGCCATCTGTCGGAAAGTTGAAGCTCAACCGAAGGTGGACCTTGCAACATGACAATGACCCTAAACATACCAGTAAATCCACCAAGAAATGGCTGAGAAGAAAGAAATGGAGGGTTCTGGAATGGCCAAGTCAAAGCCTGGATCTAAATCCCATCGAGATGTTGTGGGGGGATTTGAAACGAGCTGTGCATGCAAGAAACCCCTCAAACATCGCACAGCTGAAAGAATTCTGCATGGAGGAGTGGGCAAAAATTTATCCCAGTCGGTGTCAGAGACTGGTAGAGTTATAAGAAACGCCTACTTGAGGTTGTTTCTGCCAAAGGGGGCAATACCACCTATTAGAGCCAAGGGTGTACTTACTTTTTCCACATGCGAAATTTGCATTTATGTTTATTTAAATTATACAATGGGCTACAAAATGTAAATGTTTCATGATATTTGTTATATTATATCACCTTTATCTGTCAGTATTGTTGAAATGATGATCAAATAGCTGTATGTTGAAATATGTTGAAAAAGTCAAAACTTTACATGGGGTGTACTTACTTTTTCACGTGACTGTATGTACTAAGTAGACAGACTTTTTTTTACAACTGGAATGAATGGAGAATTTTTTTTCCCTTGATTTTCAGTTGCTCTATCAATGGAAGCCATTATGGATAAAAGACTCAAGGAAAGGAAGGTGGGATAGAACGGTAATAATCTCAAGCATAGTGAACATTTGATACCTACATTGCTGATGATGGGCACGCCAAGGTGGGCCATGTTGGTGATTATCTCAGCATCTTCCGGGGGAATTTTGGCGTGCTCAATCAACCGCTGAAGGTTCTCCTCCGTCACACCTGGTGGGACAAACGTTGCTTAACACTTACACCAGACAGCAACTTGTTAACGACGTAAACTGAACAGAAATTGAAGCTGTCGTTGTGCCCGGAGAGACTCACCATTTTTGTTCAGTATGTACAGCAGGATGACACGGATCTTGTCATGGATGGAGACCGTTCCATCAAGCAGGAAGGGTACGATGAGCCGCATCGGGTCCTTAAGTTTCTCACCATCTGCGTCCGTGCCCGTTGCCAGGTCCTTTTTCATGGTAACATGATACAGCTCAGTTCAACAAGTGCCAAATAGTCATGTAATCACTCAATTTCATGAATACAAAAGTGACATCAAACATATACCCTTTGGCAATGATCATCTTATTGCTGGGAAATATTCGAATTGGTCAGTAATATCAAACATATCTGTCAAACTTATCAAATATATTTACTAATTTCGAGATCATTTGAGGAAATCAACCAGGATAGAAATGTGGAGTTTATTGAATTTTTTTAACACTTACATTATTATCCTCGCCAGAGGAGAGGGTATTGCATTTGAGCCCGTTTGTTACTTGGCAAATTTATTTTTTGACAAGTTCACTACATGGCCAAAAGTATGCGGACACCCCTTCTAATTAGTGAATTCGGCTGTTTCAGCCACACCCATTGCTGACAGGTATATCTAATCAAGCACACAGCCATGCAATCTCCATAGACAAACATTGGCAGTAGAATGGGCCATACTGAAGAGCTCAGTGACTTTAAATGTGGCACCGTCATAGGATGCCACCTTTCCAACAAGTCAGTTCGTCAAATTTCTGCCCTGCGAGAGCTGCCCCGGTCAACTGTAAGAGCTGTTATTGTGAAGTGGAAACGTCTAGGAGCAACAACAGCTCAGCCACGAAGTGGTAGGCCATACAAGCTCGCAGAACTGGACCATCGAGTGTCGAAATGCGTAAAAATCGTCTGTCCCCAGTTGCAACACTCACGGCGGAGTTCCAAACTGCCTCTGGAAGCAATGAGAACTGCGGTCAACTGTAAGTGGTCAACTGTAAGCCTTAAAAAAAACCCCACTGAAAACACGTCCTGGTGAAGGTCTGCAATCTCTGATTGCTCTTTCTCGTTTGCTAATTACTATCTCCACCCGGGTCATACTATCCTCTGCAGCTAAAGTATCAAACAAACCCGGCTACGCCATTGTTAGACGAGCAGTCTTGTTTTTTTGAAGAAGCAGAATGTGATGTGTGATGAGACCTGGGTCAATCATTTCACATCAGAGTCAAGTTGAGCCAACATGCAATGGAGACATTGTTGGTTGCCACCACCAAAAAATTCGAGCTTCAGCCAATAGGAGGAAAGATTTGGGCAAAAGTGTTTTGGGACCTTCATGATCTCATTCACCTGGACACCCAGTTTAACGTACATCCAAAGGACAGCACACGCATATTGATGATTCAATCTACCTGTGAAACACCAGTATCATAATTCATAATTATTAGCTGGGTTGGGATTGAAACCCCAGTTGGACAGCTCGAAGGCCAGGGTGCATACCTCCAGGACCTGGGCAATCCTGTCAGCCCATTAATGTTTTTTGAATGAAGAAGACATCAAAGCACGAGTCCTGAAATATCTGCGTGCCCGTCCCATTTTTTACACAGATGGTGTCAGTGTGCTACAGTATCATTGGGACAGGTGTGACGTGCAAGAGGGAAATACCGCGAGAAATGTCGGATGTTTCATCAACCCTATGATACCTTTTCATTTTCGCAAAAAAAATAATCCATATAATTACATACAACATGCGACATAGCGATTGTGAACACGATTATCGATCACGATTCGCGATCATCACGATCTTAGGGTATCGATCACGATTTGAAACACGATGGAATAATATTTACCGATATGAACAGTGATGTGGCTTTTATTGAAATTCTAAAGATACTGTTTAGACTTTGATGATTTGCGAGTAATATGATTCAACGGATGTTTATATGAATCGTTTAAAATAAAGAAACCTTCAATTTCTGATATTTTGCCTTTTCATTTGGGCCTCCCAATTGAACCCCGCCCATGGGGCGGGTACCGTTGCTAGTTATTAATAATAACATCAATTAAATGAACAGGTGTCTGTCATGGAATGTCGGTAACTTGAGTATCCCAACTTATGACCTGAACGTTTTTAATTCTCTACTCGTTGGTGTAAAATATTTGAAAAATAGAAAACTCGTGGTGTTCAAACTTTGGACCACGTGGTTTTCACCGAAAGAGAGTAATCGGATCAATAAATAAATAAATGAATATACAGGTTATTAATATAAAAAATGCATAGGGGGCGTGGCCACATTCCAATGTGACGTCACTTTGTTTGCTATTTGTCACAATGAGAATTCCTGCAATAGAGAACTCTTAAGACAAAGCTCTGTGGTTAAAGCTTCATTCGTGGATTGGTGTGGACGAGAGATGTGGTTCATTTCCATTGTGGTGTTCATGCTGGTTCGTTGTGCGACGTCCCGACCACCACAGCAGGTAAGCCGTAAGCGGGGATTGTAAGAGACAACAGGTACACAACGTACGTGCTCGGACAAGGTACACAACGGACGCACTCGTTTTGGGTCGATGGGAAAGCGAACAGGTGGTGTGTTCCGTGTTAAATTTCTAATGTTTTCGATTGGAGAGGGAATTGGATTCGACGAAAAAACTGTGCAAAGGCCTGAGTGATCTGCCGCGGCATCATCTTGTCTTGGATTAGATAACATGCAAATATGGTCGAGTGCTCTGATCGAGGGATTTCCGGTGCCGGGTCAACTCTTACCTGGGTGTTTCTTGCCTTTCACCCCTTTGTCATGTATGAAGCTGCAAATATTCACCGTTGTATCCCTACACCGTGACCGCATGGTATCCCTACGCCCCAGCTCGGATGGCGCTGCAGTTAATCGGGCCTGTATCGGCAGAGTCAATAAACGCATACCTGCGAACGTTTTTGAAAGAAAAGCGGTAGGCTGCCGTGCGACGCTAGTCCCTAGGGGGGTCCGGGGGCATGCCCCCCCGGGAAATTTTCAAAAAAATGAAGCAAAATGGTGCAATCTCCTGCATTTTGAGACCACAGTTTGCTGAAATATATCAACATATTTTTAGAGTGAAAAAGAGAAAACTTGGGTGAAAATGAGTGTCGGGTGAAAATATTTGCACTTGTTCAAACCTGTCGAACCAGACGAATCGTTTGTAGCATTCCGAATGGGTGTGAGCAGAAATTTATGAGGATCGAGTTACGTGGAAGTGCATTGGATCTTATGAGAGATTTTTTCATTCCCACATCATGAAAACGAAATTTGTGTGTAAGTGACCTGCCTCTGGTCAACCAAAGATATTTTCGATTCTGATTTAACATTTCATTACATATTTCCTCAGCCCCAATAAATGGAGGGTTGAGAAGAAGAAGAAGAAGAAGAGGTAGAGGTTGGGTAGCAGAGGAAGAAGAAGACATATTGCATTGAATCAGCCCTGGCAACGCCGGGTATTTCAGCTTGTAACACATAATACAGAAATTAATTGTAAACGAAGAGTGCGAAACAATTGGTTAAGAAACGAACTCGAAATTAAATACCATTTTGGTATCCAATTCGAACTGACAAGAAACCGTTTTTTTATCGTGACGTCACAAAACGGTGGAATCACGATTGTCGTGTCGCATTGTCGCATTGTTGTCACACAGTTGAAGTTTTTTCGACATGATGCGGCAGCAAGTCTTCATTCTCGCTTTGCTCTCGTCTTTATTTTTGATATACTACCTCGGCTATCTGACAAAACTTCCACAGGTGAGTTTTAAACGAGTAGGAACATTCAGATGTTCAAAATCAGAACATTCAGAACATTCAAATGGACAAAATGTCGGGGAGAGCGTTATTTTAAACTCAATGCTCTGACTTCATCCGTGCCTACTCCACCAATCAATAGTCCCATCTTAGCAGTCCTTGCGCCAATCAATCCCGGAGCAATCACTGCTCTTCGGGGCGTCGCCTCCCGGACCTCCTGTGCCTGTGTGCTCACCAGGTCGGTGGTATCAGCGGTAGTTTTAAATGTCCTGCTTCCAGTTCGTTTTTATTTCGTGTTATAAATGCGCGATTGCCTGGCTATCTGTGTGTGTTGCTGGTGTCATAAGAAACAGAGGAAAAATAACAGAGGGATTAATTACATACAAGGGATTACTTACCCATAATCCTTAACCAATTAACATAACCCCACCCCTCGTGATGGGAACGAAGATACGCTCTTGTACAACATACGGTCTACTCGATCCCTACTTATGATACATGGGGCTTCTTCTTCTTCATGACAATCAGAGCACACTACCTATGCAAATCTACCTGGGCAAAGGTATTGCCTACCGTCCCCCCTCCCCCCACAAACGTAACATTATTTTCAAAATAAAAACATTTCAAGAATTTTCCCAAAACAAATTTTTTTAACACAATGTTGGGCTTCTGCCAATTTAGATGACCTTTTGACCTCTGTAGACATAAATTTAATTTATTGCTAAGCTATTATGTTTCTACTTTGTGCTTATACAACTTATTTCACACGAAGATTGTTAATAAAGGAGTATAAGTTGTGGGTGGAATGGTGCTGTAGCGGTTACCGCTGGATGCACACAATCGCCTTGCACCGGCCAGAACACGGCCAGACGCGCCTCTCCCGGGCATGCCCGGACTCACTGTTCCCGGGCACGCCCGAACCTCCCGGGCACGCCCGGTCTCGTCTTTCCCGGGCTCGCCCGAACCTCCCGGGCACGCCCGGTCTCGCCTTTCCAGGGCTCGCCCAGAGCGTCCGGGCATGCCCGCTATCGCCTTTCCAGGGCTCGCCCAGAGCGTCCGGGCATGCCCGCTATCGCCTTTCCAGGGCTCGCCCGAACCTCCCGGGCATGCCCGCTCTCGCCTTTCCAGGGCTCGCCCGAACCTCCCGGGCATGCCCGCTCTCGCCTTTCCAGGGCTCGCCCAGAGCGTCCGGGCATGCCCGCTATCGCCTTTCCAGGGCTCGCCCAGAGCGTCCGGGCATGCCCGCTATCGCCTTTCCAGGGCTCGCCCAGAGCGTCCGGGCATGCCCGCTATCGCCTTTCCAGGGCACGCCCAGAGCGTCCGGGCATGCCCGCTATCGCCTTTCCAGGGCTCGCCCAGAGCGTCCGGGCATGCCCGCTATCGCCTTTCCAGGGCTCGCCCAGAGCGTCCGGGCATGCCCGCTATCGCCTTTCCAGGGCTCGCCCAGAGCGCCCGGGCACGCCCAGCCTCGACTTGCCAGGGCACGCCCAGAGCGCCCGGGCACGCCCAGCCTCGACTTGCCAGGCTGCAGCCAAACACGCCCGGGCAGGTCCAGACTCGCCTTTCCAAGGCTCGCCCTTGACACCCGGGCATGCCCGGTATAGCTTTTGCCGGGCAAACTTCCCGACATAAATGTGTATATATATTGCTGCCCGCTAAACGGGCTTGAGAGAATACCTGAGCTGTTTTGTTTCAATAAAGCAACTCGGATGAATTCCGTCTTTGGTCGCGTCACTTCTTTCCACTCGCGTTGGAGCGCAGTTCCTTCAGTGCCAAACTTCATTTCCCCTACTCCTGAAAAAGGAGACGTTTTAAGACTTGATCCCGGTATTTTTAAAATACCTGTATATATATATATATAAGACATGTTTAATGATGACAGAGTATTGTGATGCAGTTTCTGATTCAGGAGACCTTAAATCACCAGAAACCATTTAAAAACATTTTATGTGCACAATTTCATGTACCGATCTAAAATATATGCATCTGGCAACTGGACTATGAAATATAGGTCCCAGAATGCTTTGCCTCCATTCCCTTTGGATTTCCTCTCATCAAAACACAGTTAAATAGTTTATTCAGGACCTGAACCCCATATTCACCGAGGCAGGTCCATACTTCACTCGTATCTCATCAGGTCCTACTGATTTGCTAATTTTCATCACTCTTAAATCGGCTGTCTTGTCTTGCAGTACTTTTTTGTACAAATCAAAGATTCCAGGAGCAGCGTTTAAAAAGGAGTAGGTCAGTGAGTGTTGGTACACAGTTTAAATCCCATATCCAATCTTCCTTGTCTGACATTTAAATCGTTGCGATCCATCTTTGCCATGAGGATGTGATGAGCAATATAAAGAGATTTATCTTCAGTTGGAAACTTCAGGTTAACTTTCCCCACCAAGTGAAGTTGGAATTTGTCCCATCAAGGCAAAATCTTCTTCATGGTCGTGTCGATGGAGGAATCTTCATGGTGTACTTTTTCTGTAAATAGTAACACACATTGCACTCGTTTGTGTCGTGGAAATTGATACCGACAAACTACATATCAGGGCTGGCAGACCTAAGCAGTTTGTACACTCATCTCTGAGCTGTCTAACCTGTGTTCGAATCTCGAGCCACTGTGAATGCACTCTAAAACACTTCAAGAACATCTTGTTCTTACCTTGTCACGACCTTTTTGGTTTTGTAAAATAATTGTAAACATATTGTATCGTTTAATATACAATTAAACAACCATTTCTCCTTCCCCTGCCCTTGTCTAATTTCCATACATTTTCCAGAATCATGCTGTGGAGGAAGGAGGGATGTCCATGGTTCGTGATGTCGTGCTCGTCACGATCACCTTACTCTTGCTTATAGGTGTAATATTTGAAACATCACGTTGGTTCAAGAAGAAGAGTAACAGAAAAAAGCCCTGCAGTCACAGGTAAAGAACACAAGTGACTTTTTATCAATATTTATGATGATTTAATCCAATGGGACAAGATAGCTCAGAAATTTGAAACGTGTTTACATAAAATTTTTTATGAATAATCAAAGGTTCAGATGGTCCAAGGAGAGCAGAGGGCCGATATGTCGCTCTACCGTACTTGGGTGGAACGTCTGAGATGGTCGAGCGATGTGCTGGTACTTCCCTCATGCCTGGCACCGAATTGGCGGCACTTTTCATCAATATTTATAGTGCCTTCATCAAAGGGGCCAAGATTGTTCAGAGATTTTAAAAAGGAGTTTACATGAAATGCTTTTGCGTAATCAAGTCTTGGAATTACACAGGTTGATCACAGTATAATGCAGGAAGATATGGGATTCAGCGGCAAAATGGAATGGTGAAAAATTTGTATTATTTAAGAGAAATCTTGGAGGGCAATGAAGGAACAGGACTTGGATAAAAGTATCTTGGAATAAATGTGAAGAGTTTGGAGGTATCCCGACAAACAAGTGCATTTAGCCTGTATAAGGGCAGCCGTAGTGTATGGAAGTGAAACTGGGGCCATGGGGATGGAAGGTGAAAGAAGAATAGAAGGAAGACACGGGATGTCGAGAAGGATTTTTGGTCTTTCATTGAACGATAAATGGCGGAGCGTAGATCTTGAAGAAATACGACAACATTTCAAGTATGGAGATTGAATTGAGAAAGAGAAGGTTTAGATCATTAAGTCATGCAGCCAGAAGGACAGATGATGAAACAATTAAGAAGATTGTAAGTTTGCAGAAAGAAAATGCAAATGGAGATATTCCATGAATCGACCAACTGCCTGAAATAGGTGGAATGTGGTTTAAGGAATCTGATGATGAAATATTTGCTTGTTTTATGTTTTGGGTTCATCGTTCCACACTTGTTTACGAACCTTGTTTAAGTTACATCTGCACGCTTGATATTCCGTATCCCATAGCATTTCAACACTCGTGGAACATGTTTGTTTCTGTTTTACAAAAGCATGCATTCAATACTTTACATGTTGTGAAATACTTCATTTTAGCTTGAACTGAGAATCTTTGTTTTTATCTTGCAGTTTACGATGTGGACGCAAACGAAAAGGGAAAGAAGAATTGAAGGACGACCCACCATTGGTAAACGGGATTCAGGAAAATGAACACCTTGAGATGCAGAAAACAGAGGAAAAGGAAGAAGAGGTTCTGGAGATGAAGGAAACAATTGATTTCACAAAAAAACAAGACTCTGTTAATAAAGAACAAGCTGAAGAACAAGAAGAAGAAGAAAAATTGCGGGAAGAGGAAGAAAATCTGCAGGAATTGAAGGAGAGGTTGGTCCAAAATGAAAGAAATCTGACACAAACAGAGCAGTTGGTTCAGGAAAAAGAAGAGGAGTTGAAGGAAAAGGACGTGCGACTGAAATTAGGAAAAGTATTATGGCTAATGGAGGAAGAAGAACAGAAGAAAGACGAGGAAGAACAGCAGAGAGAGAAAGAGGAAGCAGAGCAGAGGAAAATAAATGAACAGGAGCGGAAAAAACAAGAAGAGCTTCGGATAAGAAATGAGGAAGAATGCAGACATGCAAAACAGAAAAAGTATTTTCAGGAAGAAAAAGTCAAATTCGGGATCTGGGAAACACAGACAAACACAGAACTTAAGCAGAGAATGATTGCTGTGGAAAAAATCGTTAAAAACAGGATGAAAAAAGTGCGGCAATTGAAAGATGTGCAGAAACGTACGGAACAGAAGCTGAAGCAAGAAGAGGGCTTTGAAACGTTGATGATGAAAACAAAAGATGAAAACCTACGGGAAAAACAGCTTCATATCGACAAAAAATCTGAGGAGCTCAAAGATCGAGAGCGCAACCTGCAGACATTAGAGGAAGAGAATAGTCGAAGAGAGGGAAAGCAACAGGAAGAACGAGGGGGATGTGAAATGGTATGGAAAACGAAAGAGTTGATTTTATTGAAAAGAGAACAAGAGATGAGAGAAAGAAAACACAATGTGGAGATAAAGACGCAGGAGCTGTTGGTGAGGGAGACGAAAGTGAAAAAACTAGAAATGCTTGATTATCAACAAATCCAAGAAGTGCTTGAAACAACAGATGAAGGGTTACAGCAGCAACAGAAACATCAGGATGTTCATCAGGTGCCGCCCGAACCAAAGCTTAAAGGTGACGACCGGGTGATGCGGCAACATCAGGATGTTCATCAGGTGCCACCTGAACCAAAGCTTAAAGGTGACGACGGGGTGCAGCAGCAACATCAGGATGTTCATCAGGTGCCACCTGAACCAAAGCTTAAAGGTGACGACGGGGTGCAGCGGCAACATCAGGATGTTCATCAGGTGCCACCTGAACCAAAGCTTAAACGTGACGACGGGGTGCAGCAGCAACATCAGGATGTTCATCAGGTGCCGCCCGAACCAAAGCTTAAAGGTGACGACTGGGTGGTGCAACGAAAGAAACAGAAGCATGTTCATTCGTTGCGCAAACTGAATCCTCACGGTGGTGATGGGGTGCAGCAGCAACAGCAGGATGTTCATCGGCGGCCGCCTGAACCGAAGCCTCTTCGCAGGGATGAACCAGCGGAGCTTGAAAACCGAAAAAAGAATCTCATGTTCCGAGGACTAAACGAAAGCAAAAATGACATGCAGCTTGTGGCAAAGTTGCTCAGCGTTATGAACTTGAACATCAAACCTGAATGTACTTTCCGCGTGGGATACCATGTTGGGAAAAGACCGGTGAAAGTTGTTTTCAGATCCGTCTCTGATCGGAATCTCGTTCTTTATAACAACAATAAGGTACGGAATTTCAATGATCCGTCTCAATGCTCCAAAAACATTTTTATCACTCCAGATTACACTTTTGTTGAAAGAGAAGAGCAGGCAAAGCTGCAGGATCATCTTCAGGAAATGAGGGAAATTGACCCAAACGGTCAATATACCATCAAAAGAGGCAAAGTAGTCAAGCAGGCCAAGGGCATCCATAGATGGTGACCCTCCCTCCTTATCTCCCACAATCCACTCGGTAGAACACATACCTCCGCCAGGCTGAACAGTTTATGGTTTTTATCCCACTGATAGGCCAAATCAGGATTCGGACCTGAACCACAATCAAATCATTTCGTCCGTGTCACATACCCAACCTCTCCACAAAATTTCGTCCAAATCCGTTCACAACTTTTTGAGACATCTTGTTCACAAACAATCAGACAAAAAACAGACAGAGGTGAAATCATAACCTCCATCCACCTTCGGTGGCAGAGGTAAAAAAAGAAAAAAAAAAAGAAGAGGATAATGTACATATGAAGACAATGTACTCCGCCATATGAAGACCTCACAGTGAAGACCTGCTGTAAAGGAAGCCCAGCCGTCATGTCGGGCTGCAACAACAACAGTTCAGTTTTGTCCTCCAACGACAACAGAGGACCTGATGGAAGGGAATCCCAGGCGTGATGACTGGCAGCAACAACATGACCTACAACAGGTAAGCCCTCCTCAATACTATGGGGCAGGTGAGATGAACACACTGGGTGCAAACACAACCAACACAAAGATGAAGACATTAAATTTGAAATAAATTTGGCACTTCTTCTTTTACAGACATTACTGTTCGTGCTTCCTTTGATGAAGAAGACCATCCTTAATTGTGGAGTTAATTGTAATTCTAATTTCGCTGGGAAAGGTAATTTATTGGCATGGTCATCCCCATGCAGAATAAATAACAAGAACTTTAACTCCATACATTTCTTTTTGTACCCTTTCCTGAACAAGTTATCAGACTGATGAACATGTCAATGTGTTTAATCTTTCATTTTTCATAGAAGAGGAGCTCGTTGCCTCCTCCACACCCTCACCTGAAACCATCCTACCTGTTGGAACGTAAGTTGTCAAGATTCTTGCCTTACATTACAAATTATTCCAGACTTTGTCCAAACTGCATGTCCTTCACCTCCATTGTGTCTATCATTTTGTCTCTGCCTCAGAAATGTTGAACAAGTGAATATTTTGCTGCACTCTAATCCAGCCGATCACCGAACCAATCTTCAAATTTTTTTTTTTTTTTTTTTGTGTATACAAGATCGAGGCTCGTGAAAGAGCGAACATTAATCACACAGAAAGACAAACAGACACACAAAACAAATAACATCGGGAGCGGTAGACAAGATGGGGAGAGAGGGGGAAGGACACAAACACAACATTTGAGAGCAGGGACCGAGAGACATGGAGACATCGAGAGAACTGTGGGAGGGAGAGGGCTTTGGGGGGAGGCATGGGAAGGGGTGGGGGGTGGGAGAGGTATAAAACATATGGACACTGCCAAGACTTCCAGGAAAGAAGTTGGAATTTCAAACAAGGTGGATCTGGGGTGAATTAGTGGGGGTAGAAAAGATCAAGGTTTTGGATGGGGGAAGATAAGAGATGGTGGTGAACAGCTGTTTTGAAGACCTGGAGGGAGGAGTGTGATTGAAGTGAGTGTGGGAGTTTGTTCCAGAGGCGGGAGAAAAGAGGAATGAAAGAGTGAAGGTGAGCAGAGAGCCGAGATTTCGGCAGTTTAACCATCAGAGGGTGGCTGGCAGATCTTCTGCGACCTGTAGGAATATTTGGGGGACAGAGCACAGAGAGAGCTGGGGGAGCAAGGCCGGAGAGGAGTCGGTAGAAGACAGAAAGACCACCTACCTGCCTGCGGTGAGTGAGTGAAAGGCCCTCAGAGACAGCTTCATCGCGGGAGATTCCAATGATTCTGAAAGCTTTGGATTCAACAGCGTGAAGCCGAGCCAGGTGTGAGGCAGGAGCACCAGCCCATAGGGGAGAACAGTATTCCATTGAGCTGCGGATGAAAGCCTTGTATGTGGTGAGGAGCTCAGGTGTGCCTAGGAAGGACTTCGCACGACGGAGGATGCCCAGTCGGCGACTGGCTTTGGAGGCCAGCTTGGAAATGTGGTTTTCCCAAGAAAGATCATGGCAGATGGTGAGACCCAAAAGCTTGAGCGACAGAACTTCTTGGAGAGGATTGTTGAGAAAGTAGATGGGAGGGTTGTCCAGTCGATCTTTTCGGAGAGACATAGTAAGAGTGTGAGATTTGTCAGGATTGAAAGACATGTTCCACATGTTTGACCAGTCTGTGATTTTGTCCAGGTCTTCAGAGAGTGAGGAGGCTGCAGACTGCCGATCTGAGGGAAGAGGAATGGAGCGGCAGAGAGTGGAGTCATCAGCAAAGAGATACAGAGGATTTTCCAGAGAGTCGGAGAGATCATTGATAAAGACCAGAAAAAGCACAGGGCCCAGCACACTGCCTTGGGGAACTCCAGCCTGAACAGGAAGGGGAGATGAGAGAAATCCATTCAGGGCCACACGTTGACTACGACCAGAGAGGAAGTCCGCAAGCCATGCATGGAGATTTCCATGGATACCATAGGAGGAGAGTTTGGTGAGCAGAGCTGGGTGCCAGACCGTATCGAAGGCACGTGATATGTCAAGGGAGACAGCTCTGATTTCCTGTTTGGCATTGAGGACCTCCATCCATTGTTGAGACAGCAGAAGCAGCATGTCCAGAGTAGAGTGACCTGGTCTGAAACCAAATTGATGATCAGAGATCAAGCCATTGGAGAAGAGGAAAGATTTCATATCCGAAGCAATGATGGATTCCATGACTTTGCTGATAATTGGGAGCAGGCTGATTGGTCTGTAGTTGCAAGGATCTGTTTTTGCACCTTTTTTGTGTAAAGCGGTAATGTTTGCTGATTTCCAGGATGCTGGCAGATGACCTTGAGCAAAGGATAGGGTGAAAAGAACAGAGAGAGGGTGAGATAGAGCGGCAGAGCAGGATTTTAGGACCCGTGGGCTGATGCCATCTGGTCCAGTTGCAGAATCAGAGTCGAGGTTTGACAAAAACTCCTCCACCTTGTCAGGAGAGAAGGTCACAGAGTCCAGGAGCAGTTTGGTTCGACTGGGAAAGGTGGGAACAGAGAGAGATGGGTTTGGGACTAAGGATTTTGAGGCAAACACAGAGTTGAGGCATTCGGCTTTGTCACGTGCGATGTCAACTGTGTGGCCATTTGAGGTAAGGGAGGGGATGGAGGGGGAACAAACACCAGAAACGGATTTGACCAGACGCCACCAGGATTTGGAGGAAGGAGACAGGTTTGAGAGTTCATTCTTGAGTGAGGAGAGATAGTGCTTCCTGGCACTCCTGAGGGTAGACACACACTTGTTCCGAGCTTGGTGGAAGGAACTGAGATTTCCTTCAGTTGGATTAGCCTTCCAAGAGGCAAAGGCAAGTTGTTTCAGGGCAACTGCCTCACCACAAGATTCAGTGTACCATGGACGGGAGGAAGGGTAAGACAACTGAAGGCGAGATGGGATAAATCTGTGCATGAGAGAGATCAGTTTGCTTTGGAAGAATTCCCAGGAAGAATTGATGTCAGAGGCAGTGGAGATGGGAGACCAATCCAGACGATTGATGGCTGCTTGAAGACCGTCCCAGTCGGCCTGAGTGAAATGCCAGACTCGTCGACGCTGAGGAGGCTCTCTGAGAATGGCCAGAGAGATGTCCACTTTGACAAGCACATGATCAGAAGAACCGATTTGAGCAGAAGAAGAGCAGCAGACATTAGCAGGGAAGTTAGTCATAAACAAGTCTAGAAGAGAAGATACTCCATTGGCTGAGATCCGGGTCGGGAAATTGACAGATTGTGTCAATCCCAGTGAGTCACAGAAGTCCTTTGCTGAGGTGCCATGACTGGTGAGAGAGGAACCTACACCCAACCAGGTGGCATGATGACAATTGAAGTCACCACATATGAGGAAGAGAGAGTTGGGATGAGTGGATAGAAGTTGGTCCATGTTGTCAGACAGTGAAATGTAGATGGAGTCATCACTGTTTGGGGGACGGTACAGAACACATATGAACAAAAGGTGGGAGCGGAGAGGAAGCCGTAGCCAGAGGTACTCCTGGGGGTGAGGAGGAGAGAGGGCAGTGCAAGGAGAGTGAGGAAGAGAGTTTTTGATAAATATAGCCACCCCACCACCAGGCCGAGGCTCAGGTCTATCATACCGGAGGAGGGAGTAACCAGGAAGAGATATTAAGGAATCAGAGACATCTTGAAGGAGGAAAGTCTCTGTTAAGCAGATCAAGTCTGGATTGTCAGAAGCAACCTGTATGGAGAGATCAGTCAGGTTTGAGCGAAGGCCCCGGATGTTTGAGGTCCATACCGTTAATGAAGAGAGAGGGGGAGCATCGGGTACAGGACAGGGGAGGGGAGGAGTAGGGTAAGATGAAGGATGAGAGGGGGAGGTAGGGAGAGCAGTTGTTAGTGTGTCAGCGATTGCAGAAGAGTTCCAAGAAAGGGAAGGATGAGGAGGATGAAAGGTTTGAAGGTGAAGGGATGAGGCACAGAGAGGGGTTGTTTGAGGGGGGGGCAGAGGAAAGAAGAAGGTTGGGGGGGTGGAGGTATGAGATAGAAGGGAGACGAAGTGGGGAGGAGGCAGCTTTGAGGAGGAGGGGGGAGGAGGGAGAATTGGAGAGGAATGGTATGGGGGGAGATTTGAATGGGAGGGGTTGGGGGGGAGTTTTGAAGGGGAGGAGTGAGGGGGGAGTTTAGGAGGGGAAGGGCAAGGGGGGAGTTCAGGAGTGGAAGGGCAAGGGGGAGTTCAGGAGTGGAAGGGCAAGGGGGGAGTTCAGGAGTGGAGGGGTAGGGGGGGAGTTTAAGAGTGGCGGGGCAAGGGGGGAGTTTAGGAGTGTAGGTGCAAGGGGAGGGATTTGGATGGGAGGGGCAAGAGGGGAGTTTAGAAAGTGGATGATTAATGAAAGACGAACATTGAAAACAAATTGGGTTTGTTGTGATTTTCAAGTTAGCAATCCGGTTCAGAATGATGGAGGAGGGATGGAATGAATGTGAATTTAGACCATGTAGTGAGGGAGACGTATAAGATATTGAATTTCTTTTTTTTGAGGTGGAATGAGTTGGAGAGGAAATTGAGAAAAGCCTTTTAAATAGGAAGAAAAACAGCGTGTTGTAAAATACCACCGAGTAAAACACTGAAGGGGAAAGGTTATACATATTTAAATAATATTTAAACAGAACCGTGAACAATCTTATGTGCACAAAAATACCAACGGGGGGAGAGCCGAGAGGGACCACCACGAGTCACGTGAAGGGCAAACGGACCACCACGAGTCACGTGAAGGGCAAAATTGGTGGAAGACTGGCATGAGTGTTAATGTACCCATATAAAGGTCATTGTGAACACCTGGATGAGCATTAATTAATTGTTTGAAATTTTTTCTGGCAAATCCAGTGGGAGTTTGTGATGAAGAAAATCAAGATGTGAAATTGAAGGTGAAATAAAATAAAAATTCAATTGCGATTCAGAAAGGAATGCAGACAATGCAGTATTTCCAGGATTGCGGTTGTTAAGCATGATAACAATAATAATAATAATAATAATAATAATAATAATAATAATGCTAATAATGAATTTATTGTCACATATATGCAATTGTCGAAGAAGAGAATTGTCTTCAACTCAGAGGGTGTACAAAACAAATTTATTTAATGATCACAGAGAACTGAAACATAGTACGCTTAACAATATGATCCGTTCTCACTGACATCTTCTCTCGAGTGGCCTTCTATTTCCTGGTGGACCCGTGGGTGGGAGGGAAAAATGTGAAGGCCACGCAAAGACATACCCCTCTGTTTGCCAGAGTTATAAAACTCATGATTACAATCAAGGCTGCCAAGTTATCACAGAAGGATTCATGAATCTGATCGGATAGCCCTGAGGAAAGAAAGGTTTTTACAATTGAGACATTCCATCACATGCTGAGAGAGAGAGAGACATATGCAGATGTGACCGAAGATTAAAACAATGAAAGTTGTAAATGTTGAGAGTTAATCCGTTGCAACCCCAGACAAGTTGGCGCCAGTCTATCATAATTTCGGCAACTCACTGACGAACGCTTTGGCACAGGGATAATTATGGACTTTTTCAAAACATGGAGAATTTTACAAAGCTGAAGTGACCAGTTGAAAAGTAAAGTAAAAATGGGCGACAGTTCATCAGCATGAGAGACCGCAGCAGCCCGGGGCTGGCACAATCAGGACCAGTCACTTTCCTGACCTTCAGGTTCATCAGAACACGCCGAGTGTCATTTCTGGAGATCACAAAAGCTTGAGCAGTCACTTCCACTGTGGTTGGTGCTGTGCCCACCGGGTGATCGAATTGGCTGTAAAAATGAGTCAGTTTGGCTGGCAATGTGTGTCGTCATTCCTTGGATATTTCAACTTCGGCTTGTAACGAGTGATCGTGGGGAGATCCTGCCAGAGTTATTTGGCATTCGCACTCATGATTCGCACTCCTCCAGCAATTTTCTTGATTTCTGCATTATTTAGGCTGAAATCGCCGGGTACTTGACATCTCAATGAGCAACGTTGGCTTTTCCTTTTTGTTCCTGAGTACTATCTCTGTCACAGTCCTTTGCTTTCTCTGTTCACGCTGGATGGCATCATCAGGTCGTGAGCATTATGTCCTTCTTTACAATGATTGCTTTTCTTTCATGTTTCCATGAGTTTTGTGAAACTGGGATATTGAAATTTCTGCAGATGTGCCAGTAGATTACTCCACATAACTTGTGTCTTTGGGTGTACAGCTGTTCTGACATGAGTTTTTTTTGTTTTTTTTACATCCAGATAGGATGTGACTCCTGGTTTCTGTTTCTACCTTGCAGAACATTCTCTGTCCCAGTTGAGCTGCCTCTTCTTCGCTATTCCAGTGATCCTTCTTTGTCTATCCAAAATCTGTCCAACTCTTTTTTTGTATTTTCCAGCTCTTTTGTCTTTCTCCCAGTTGTCAGTTGTTGCATGCAGGGGAAGAAGGTGTCGTAGCGGCCACTGAAGAAGAAGATGCGATATTTTGCCGTGGATCTATCATCACTCCGTCATGTAAGTGCTCCAGGAATGTAAGACAAAATATCAGACTCTCACAGATCTCAAGTTAAATCTTAAGGTTCTACTTTAATGACTCAGCATTCACGTTATACCTTGATGACCCAACATTCGTGTTCTAACTTGGTGACCCAGCATTCACGTTCTACCTTGATGACCCAGCATTCGTGTTCTAACTTGGTGACCCAGCATTCACGTTCTACCTTGATGACCCAGCATTCGTGTTCTAACTTGGTGACCTGGCATTCGTGTGCTACCTTGATGACCCAGCATTCGTGTTCTACCTTGATGACCCAGTATTCGTGTGCTACCTTGATGACCCAGCATTCCTGTTCTAATTTGATGACCCAGCATTCGTGTTCTACCTTGATGACCTGGCATTCGTGTTCTACCGTGATGACCCAGCATTCGTGTGCTGCATTGATGACCCAGCATTCGTGTTTTAACTTGATGACCTGGCATTTGTGTGCTACCTTGATGACCCAGCATTCGTGTTCCACCTTGATGACCCGGCATTCGTGTTCTACCTTGATGACCCAGCATTCGCGTTCTATCTTGATGACCCAAAAAACAAGTTCCACCTTTATGATGCACAAAACGAGTTCTACCTTGATGACTCATCATACGAGTTCTACTTTGCAGACCGACAAAATTCGGGACAAATCAAGAAGTGAGTTCTGCCTCGATAGCTCAGAATGTGAGACCTATGTAAGAGACTCAGGGGAAAAGAGTTCTGCCCAGATGGCTCACAAAATAGGCCCGTGTGAATCCCGTAACAATGGCGGACTATGTGTGACCTCGGTTGGTACATTTGAAAGCTTGGACAGTTTTATTTTTTTTTTTGTATACAAGATCGGGGCTCGTGTAAGAGCTAACATCGATCACAAAAAAACAACAACAAACGGACACACAAAATATACAATAAAAGGGAGCGGGAGACAAGATGGGGAGAGAGAGAGAAGCACACAAGAACAACAGCAGAGAACAGGGCCAACGGAAGATCTGTGGGAGGGAGAGGGCTTGGGGGGAGGAGGCATGGGAAGGTGGGAGGGGGGAGAGGTATAATTGCTAGAACTTCCAGGAAAGAAAGAAGTCGGGATTTCAAAGAAAGTGGATCTGGGGTGAATTAACGGGGATAGAAGAGATCAAGGTTTTGGATGGGGGAGTTGATCATGGAGTGCCTAAGGGTGTTGATTTTGCTTCTGGTTCATAATTTAGTTATCATTAATTACCTCTTTATAAATTTTTTTTTTAATTCCTATTAAGGGAAAATGTTGTAATGTTAAAACAATGTTAGAGGTAAAGGGGATGCAATTGCAGTACTTTGAGGTTGTACACTCCATGTGGTGGGTGTGCAAGCGCGGATCCACACTGGCGGGAATGGCGATGCTTGTGAAAGGTGCAGAAGCTGGTTCATTAAAGCCTGAATGATCCACTGATCTGTGGTCTTGAACTTTGCCTGAAATAGACCCCCTTCATGACCTTACTATCCTCATCCCTGTCGTGAGCCAAATTTCTAGATCATCTTCCTCCCACCACCCTCTTCAAGTTTTTTTTTTTTTTTTTTTTTTTTTTACACCTCTTCTCTATCATTATTTTGTTGTTGTATTTATTCTGTTTTATAATATACATAGGTTATAAATACCTAACTGAAATGTTTATGAATGACCCTTAAGCTCAAGGTTCAGCTCCAGCGTGAATGCAATTTGTTTTTGACTTCCATTGACATGAAGCAAATTCTGTCGTCATCGTTTTTTTAACGACATTTGCTCTTATTTTATAGCGTTGGTCGATGGATTCGCACGACTCCATTTTGTTATTTCGTTCACATCTTTCTTTAAAGCAGTTATTTTCATGTCATTGTTGATACCTTCCTGCCATGTTTTCCTGGCCGAGCTGCCTCTTCGTGTTTTTCATTTGCCTTAAAACCTACTATCTTCCTATTAGGTGCATCCTCTATAGTTCTAGCCTACTATCTTCCGATTCGGTTCATCCTCTATAGTTCTAGCTACATTACCTGTCCGAACAACCGAAGCCTTCTCTGTCTCAATTGAATTTCTATGCTGCTACTTTTGAGTGTATTTATCAACTGCGCCAGCACTCTATGTAGGGATGGCGTGGTACCATGAAAAATTCCTCCGGTCCCATTTGCTACATCCAAAACTAAAGTTGGCATATCTTCTCCCACCAATCGCTTTGGCTACATAAGAGAGCCTACCTGGTCTGTTCAGCTGATTGTCCAGGTAGAGATCACTTTTTAGTTCTCCAGACGATGGCAAAAGCTAGAAAATAAAGCATAAAATAATAACAATCTTTATTGTCCCATATCCAAGGAAACTATTATTTGGTGACACCGTAAGTTTAACCATCATAAAAAACATAAAACACAAAGGGAATAAGAAAACAAACAAAAAAAAATATATAAAAATAACCGAGATCGGTCAAACTGGAAAATCATCTCGTTCATCCTAATAATCATCTTCAGACGGCGTATTTCCGAGCTGCCTCTCTCAATGGCAATGACTCTGGTGCCGTCCGACAATGTTACTTGGTGCAGCATACTTTACCACTGCAATTTTTATAGATTGAAAGGATTCACCGAAAAGTTTGAAATAGCAAAGCACTTACCTGGTTGCACTTACCTTAAGAAGTTGCTCGACCACACTAATTTGACATTCTGTTCACAAGATAGTTCCTTCAGTGTAATCCTTACCTTGCACTCAAGGACCC
This sequence comes from Myxine glutinosa, assembly GCF_964187855.1. Classification (NCBI taxonomy): domain Eukaryota; kingdom Metazoa; phylum Chordata; class Myxini; order Myxiniformes; family Myxinidae; genus Myxine; species Myxine glutinosa. The sequence continues at coordinate 34,045,094 of NC_136273.1, forward strand.
GCGTCATGCACTCAAAAAACTTTTATTCTCCACTAGCTGGGTTACCTGTTCTATGAACAGAAATAATTAGTAAGTGTTGATGCCAACTTTTTTGCAAAACTGCACCACACCACAATATTCATAACTCGTGAAAACCTGAGGCTTTACCATGAAAAGTTTAATTGAGAATTCTTCTTACATGCAAGAGTTATGTTGCCACTGTTGGGATCTCTATTTATTGTGCTTGAAATCCTTCCCAAAAAGCTAGATGTGGGATGGTTTGATGGATGTAGGAGGTGGGATGGTTTGGGAATCGGGACCGCCTCGAAGGCAGGCCCCATGTGACGTAAAAGAACCCGCTGTTGCAGCCGGTCCTGTACATTTGAAAAAAATTATCATCAGATTGTTCAATTTGACAATTTAATTGTTCGCACCACCACTGATTCCACGAGGTGCCAACCTTGAGGTTGTGGAGCTTCTGTGCAACAGACATTGAGGTTCAGAGGTGTGGAAGAAATTTGTCAATGGAAAACTGTCGCTCCCAGAAGAAAAACCCCAGGCAGTGTATAAGCATGAACCTCACTCGAGGGCTGAAGGCCAAAAGGCTGAGGCCTATAGGTGCTAGTATGGGCTCAGGTTTGCTTTACAATGAAGGACAAACATAGGAAAGGTACGGCAATTGTGAATATACTGTATAACACTTACCATAGCAGATGGTTTCAGCTTAACGCAGCATGAAAATGGCGAACTTATTAATTAGTTAGTTTACAATTGTGGGTGGAGTCAGGCCTGCTGTCCAGCCAATGGGTGGAATACACAGCTCGGCTAATTACATATGCTGGCCTTCACCCGTGCTATGTCCTGTGATAGCTGTTAGCCAATCAGATTGAGTATAATTTTTTTTTTTAAAGATGGAAAAGTAGGCTTTAAAGGCTGAGGTGATGGATGAAAATACCCTTCGGACTTTGGTCTGTGTGCCAAATGTGTTCATTGTAGGACTAGCGGCACTTGTCTTTACTCTGAAATATTTTCTTATTCATTGCATGGTCAACTGTACTACCAACACAGTAGCTCTGGGTAATCCATTTGATCCTAACTCTGCAAATTGGCTAAGTGGAGGAACAAATCCATTATCAATATGTTCATCCTCAACCGAAGCTCGTTTGTCGCTACATTGATGACTGTATTGGCACAACAGTAGGGGAAGAATGTTGGTTGTAAGACACAACCATTTTTACATGTAAGTGAATGGGGAAAATGCGTTGGAACTTTTGGGCCACCCACCAAAAACCAAAAAAACCCCGTCTATTTCTCCCTTCCCCATTTAAGCCATCAACAAAGGTTAAATCCTAAATAGACCCCAAAACCATTTTTCGGTTCTAAAACACTCATATTTTCGTTATTCTCGAATAGAGAACCACGAATATTGGTTTATGTTTTATTTTAGGGAAAAACTTAATTTTCTGCTTTTATGGTTTCGCACGAGTCAAGAGCATTTAATCCTTAAAAAAAATGTTAATCCTTCCAAACTCTCTCAGTCAAGAGATATTTATAACTAATTCTATAAATAATTTTAATCCCTTCCTCTTACACAGGAAGGTTATTGTTCTAACTCTATTTTGTCATCATTTTTTAAAATATAAGATGAACCAAGGTCCAGTGCGCTTCATGGAGACGGAGGATGTCAATCGAAGAGTTATTTGACCTTGAAGATGAGTTTCAATCTTTTCCACAACAAGACTGGTGAGCTATGTTTAAACCTACTAGCAACGGTACCTGCCCTATGGGCGGGGCTTCAATTGGGAGGCCCAAATGAAAAGGCAAAATATCAGAAATTTAAGGCTCTTTTTATTTTAAACGATTCTTATAAACATCCGTTAAATCATATCACATGGAAATCATCAAAATCTAAACAGTATTTGTAGAATTTCAATAAAAGCCACATCACTGTTCATATCGGTAAATATTATTCCATCGTGTTTGGAAAAACAGGGAAATTGGAAAAATTGGAAAAACAATATAGCCTATTTTACTCCTAGGGGTCCCAGGATTACCCACCCAAAATTTCATAGCGATCGGTTCAGCCGTTTTTTGCGGTACCTGGGAATGGACGACAGACAGACATTTGGTGAATTATAGTAAGATTAATTATATATTGTTTTATACAGAACCAAATAACTGCACATTTAACAACTATTGCCTTTCCCTTTTTTTATTCCAGTTTAGCCCCCAACTCTTCAATAACAGAGTTGATGGTTGAGGTTGAAAATCAAGTCAATGAATATCACGACCTTGAATGGGACTACTATGAGGTTCCAACCTGTGCTGATTTTCACCCACTATCACAACAAGACTGGTAAGCTATGTTTAAACCTATTAATTTATATATTGTTTTATACAGACCCAAATAATATACGAATAATAATTATGTTTTTTTCTTTTTATCACAGCATCTCTTCAATAACAGAGTTGATGGTTGAGGTTGAAGATCAAGTCAATGAATATCACAACTTTGAATGGGATTACTTTGAGGTTCCAAAGAGTGCTTATTCATTTCCAACCTGTGCTGTTTTAAACCTCCATCTTGATGAACTTAACACAAAACTCGATCTTCCACAAGCAGACTGTGATTTGTATCGGGAAAGAATCATCATTTCCACAATTGAATATTTACTCCCACCCAAATAAAAATGTTTAAATAATGTAAAGGTTTTAATGTTGTATGGTTTTAATTATATTTGTTTTGCCTCCAATTATTTCATCATTAATTACAAAAAGAGAATAAAGGAGGGGAAAAAGGGAATACTGTTCTCCCCTATGGGCTGGTGCTCCTGCCTCACACCTAGCTCGGCTTCACGCTGTTGAATCCAAAGCTTTCAGAATCATTGGAATCTCCCGCGATGAAGCTATCTCTGAGGGCCTTTCACTCACTCACCGCAGGCAGGTAGGTGGTCTTTCTGTCTTCTACCGACTCCTCTCCGGCCTTGCTCCCCCAGCTCTCTCTGTGCTCTGTCCCCCAAATATTCCTACAGGTCGCACAAGATCTGCCAGCAACCCTCTGATGGTTAAACTGCCGAAATGTCGGCTCTCTGCTCACCTTCACTCTTTCATTCGTCTTTTCTCCCGCCTCTGTTCGCTCTTTCACGAGCCTCGATCTTGTATACAAAAAAAAAAGAAAAAAAGGGAAGTGCACTCCCTCCAATGACCCACCACCTCCCTTGTCCCATCCCTTTCCCCTCTACGTGTGTGTGTGGAGAAGGGTGGGGGTGGGATGAGGTGGGTGGTGGTGCACAAGGGGGAGGGGGATTGTGGGGATTATGGGTGTGGTTTGTGTGTGCGTGGTTTGTGGGTGGAGACAAAAAGGGGGGCGGAGTCAATTTTTTGAAAATTATTTATTTATTTATCATCTTTGTCTTTTGTAATTCATGTGAATAAAATGTACTGTACACAAGATTTCTTCTCCCTTTAAATCACTTAATTTGTAGGTCCAAGGAACTGTATTCATTGCATCAACAATTTAAAGAAAGTTAATTAGTCCATCTCTTTGTATAACCCTTCTCAAAATGGCTTCTCCATCTGTATATTCTAGCAATATCACCAACTTTGAACTTGGTTTTTCTCAAATGAATTTCCTTTTCATATTCTAATTTTGTAAATTATTTTTTTTTGTAAATTTGTAATTTGTAAAAAAAAAATTTTTTTTTATTCTAATTTTGTAAATGTTTCCGATGGTTTTGATTTTGTTGATGAATGAACTGTATTGAATGATCGTTTTAAGGCCATTTTCCCCACTAGAGTGGGGGTTAGCCTTGCGGGCCCCATGACAATCATGGTTCCCTGTTTGAGGCAATGTTTTTATGGCCGGATGCCCTTCCTGGCGCCAACCCGTTGTTACCTCTTACGATGCGTAGGGATACGGTGTACCTATTCTAAACCGGGGTACACACCGGGACAACTGTGTTATTGTAATTATCTACAATGTCCTAAATGAAAGATACTCATTGTTGAGAACCGAGTTGTGTGAATTTTTTTATATATTGTTGCGGATATGGCATTTGGCCTCCATTTCCGCTTGTAAATATTCCCCTATTTCCCCAATACTCCCCAACTATCCCCAATCCCCCATTCCCTAGTCCCATTGTCTGTAAACAACACTCTGTAGAACCGACCTTCCCCTTTTTCCCCCATTAAATGTCGTGCCCAGGTCCACCGCATCTCACGTAGACAACTTTCGGACCTCTTGCTAGTTATTCTTAGTCTATGTCAGTTAAGGACTCGTTTCCATTAATTCTGACTCTTCGTTGCACCAGAATGTGATCGTATGGCACCAGTAGTGAGTTTAGGACCTCCCCATACCTCCTCCCATCTTCCCCATGAAACAACAACAACAACAACAACAACAACAACTACAACAACGGCGTGCGGGGAGTGTGCGTCCTCACACCGGCTTGGTTAGCCGCCATTGACCATGCGCTCCGACGGGGTTACCACGAAGGGGCTCACTGTCAGCTCCTCGTCAAGGGCGGAGCCCGGTAACCCCCCCGCACCCAATAAGAAGGGCGGACCGATTCCATCTGGGGCGGAGCTAACTAGCCGAGGGCGTGTCACTCCCCGCCGGATATACGCAGCGACTTACCGGACGTGAGGTCAGATGCGCCCCGAGCTTGAAGAAGAGCCAGTCGCCACCTCCGAGCGCTGAGTGAGACCTCCCGCATCTTTGGACCGGACCGGGTCGATTCTGTCCCTGAGCCAAGGTGCACCTTGAGCCATCGACTACCCGCTTTCCTTGCCATCAATCCCCGTGTGAGTCAGTTTTGTCCTGTTTATCTGTCGTCTGTCGGGGCTATTATAAGACCGTAATTAAGTG